>NW_007016569.1:0-689 GCF_000164805.1 Carlito syrichta
CTCCCAACGAGCTCCTAGAATTGGGGATTCACGGCTTGCTCCATCACCAGCTATCCCAGCATAACCCTGAACCCCTCGCCCCCACCCAGCATCCTCCTTCCAGTCAGGCATCCCCGGAGGCTAACTTCTGGCCAGTGCTGGACTGATGGCGCTGGCCAGTGCTGGACTGATGGCGCGAACCAGCTGGGAAGCTTGTCATGCACACACACTGAGGCCCACTGCAATAGGTGGGAGATAGCAGAAATCTGTGTTTTCTACAAGCACCCTGAAGAATGCTGGTCCAATTGAGTATGCCAAGTGACCAGCTCCAAGTGTGCTAAGTGACTGATTCTAGGACTCTCCATGACTCTGCTGAGGAACCAGCAGGTTAGGCCCACCCAATCAGAGGGGCCCCTCAGACACTCTCAGGACTTTAAACCAAGACCTGGAAAAGTTACGTGCCAGTTAGCACACTAATTGCTAAAGCTGTCAGGGTCACAATGAGTTAAAGCCAAGGGGCACCTCAAATTATGAGGGAACAGCTGGGCATGGTAGTTTACGCCCATAATCCCAGCCATTTGGGAGGTCAAGGCTGGAGAACTGCTTGAGCCTAGGAGTTCCAGACCAGCCTGGGCAATATAGCAAGACCTCATCTCTTAAAAAAAAAATTAGCCGGGCATGGTGGTACACACTTGTAGTCCCAGCTACTC
>NW_007016570.1:0-647 GCF_000164805.1 Carlito syrichta
CCATCTTACCTAAGGCAATCTATAAATTCAATGCAATACCCATTAAATTACCAACAACATTCTTCTCAGACCTAGAAAAAACAACACAGGAATTCATATGGAAACACAAACGTCCAAGAATAGCCAGAACAATCCTCAGCAAAAAAAACAAAGCAGGTGGTATCACAATACCAGACTTCAAACTTTACTATAAAGCTACAATCATCAAAACAGCTTGGTATTAGTACAGGAACTGGCATATAGATCAATGGAACAGAATTGAGTTCCAGAAGCAAAACCTCAATTTCTCAACCAACTCATCTTCGACAAAGCCCCGACCACCTACCACTGGGGAGAGGAGAACCTATTCAGTAAATGGTGCTGGGAAAACTGGCTGACCACATGCAGAAGATTGAAACAGGACCCCTATCTGTCCCCATGCACAAAGGTTAACTCCAAATGGATCAGAGACCTAAATATAAAACCTCAAACCATAAAAACCTTAGAAAAGGAAGAAAATACCCTCATGGAAATCGGAACTGGCACCCAATTCCTGTACAAAATGTGAAACCCACATGTCATAAGAGAGAAGATAGACAAGTGGGACCTTATTAAACTGACAAGCTTCTGCAAAGCCAAAGAAACCATCACGAGAGCAGGAGACAGCC
>NW_007016570.1:667-111595 GCF_000164805.1 Carlito syrichta
GTGTAAACTAGTGCAACCTCTGTGGAAAGCAGAGTGGCGATTCCTAAAAGCTCTAAAAATCGACCTTCCATATGATCCCGCAATCCCCCTACTGGGAATATACCCTGAAGATCTCAAATCACTTTATAAAAAAGATACCTGCACATGTATGTTTATCACAGCGTTGTTCACAATAGCAAGAACCTGGAAACAACCATGCTGCCCATCAAAAGAGGACTGGATTAAAAAATGTGGTACATATACACGATGGAATACTACGCAGCCATAAAAAAAGAACAAAATCATGAATTTCACAGCAACCTGGATGGAATTAGAGTCTTTAATACTGAGTGACCCCTCACAGAAACAAAGATCCGAGTATCACATGTTCTCACTCATACAATGGACCTTGAACATCCAATGTAATACTATAAGAAAAAGACTGACGGTACTGGGAAACTATGGGGGGGGATGGGATTAACAGTCGCAAATATCTGTCTGAGGATGGGAAAATACCTCCTATCAACAGGGTGCCTGAATGAAACGTAATTGTACACCTAACCCTTAACTGTACCCCACAAAACCATTTTAAAAAACATTAATTAAAAAAACATGTATCTTGACTGATAAACTAAAAGCTAGCTTTAGTGTAATGTGGAGAAAATCCAAATAGGAATTTGTGTGCCTGGCTCCATAACTATTTTACAATCTTCAGACATTGGTCATATCACCTCTCATTTCTCACGTGCAAGATGAAAATGTTGGGTATTCCCGTGGTCTGAGAGTACTTTAGTGAAGAGAGCAGAGAGCATTGAATTTAGGCAGACATGGGGTAGGATTTCAGCTTCCGCCTTTTCTGCATGATACTTCTTTCTCTATTTTTTGATCAATAAGTTGGAGACAGGAACATCTACCTTTGAGAATTTTGAGGATTCAATGAGATAATAGGAGAGGCTCTGAGCACACGCAGGTGTCTTGGCAGCTCCAGGTACTGCAAGTCTTATACTGTGCCTGTCTCCACACATGCCTTCTGTTCACTTTGTCCCAACACAACCATCCCATGTCCAAATCCTCCACTTCCACCAGAACTTTCTTCAGTCTATGCAGGGCTGGGTGTAACTCATGGACCTGTGAGCTGGAGAGAAGTAGAAATTAAAAATAGAATAAAATTAAATTAAAACACTAAAAGACACTGTTGAGGAATAAATTGTGGGAAGGTACAGAATAAGATCTATGCTTAGGAAACTCACTTTCTGCTCTTTCTCTCAACTGTGTTTATGGCAGTTCTTTCCTCATTCATTCATCCATCCAGTCAGCACTGGGGAAACTTTGACTGTGTTTTAGGGCCTTGTCCTTGTTCCTGGACCTACTTCCTTCCCATGACAGCTGAGACCAAACATTTGTTTTATGAGTTAAAGTGGTGAATATTTTGGTGCCAATTATAATGGCATTATGATATTCTCATTTCTAAACACCATGGCAGCTTTTCTTTGTTTACCTCCAGACTATTACATGGCATATGGCTTATATTTTGAATATTTTCTTCACACTTTCCTAATTAGATCAATTTTGTCTTTCAACTCCCTGTTTAGAACATCTTCCAAGATTGTTTTCTGGTTGCTTAAGTTTTTAAAATTGAAAAGAAATTTATTCAAGTTTCTGTGATTTTTCTCCTCTGGTTAAATCTTATCCCCTTTTACATTTGCTTTAAAATGTGCTGAAATGTGATGAGAATCTCAAAGTTCCTAACTGGGGGTAACTTCCATTAAAAAAAAAAAAAGCTGATCTTCTTGGTGTGACGATTAAGTTCGTGAACTCATCCTAGAAAAAGTTGTCCATACCTCATTACTGAATATCACTAAGGTCACCTTAGAAGTATTCCCCTTGGGAAGCTGTGCAAAAATACCAGTGTCTGGTCCACCCATCAAAACAATTTTGCAACTCTTTTTCTAGACTGACCATCAGAGTTGTCATCATATTACCCTTGATGTCCTGAATGTCATCAAATGTCTTCCTTTCAATATTTCCTTTATCCTCGGGTAAAGAAAAAAGTCACTGGTGGCCAGAGCAAGTGAGCAGGGAGGATATCCCAATACAGGTATTTGTTTACTGGCTAAAAACTCCCTCACAGTCAGTGCTGTGCGAACTTGTACATTGTTGTGATGTAAGAGCTCCTTTGGGACCATTCCTGCACACACCTTTCTCATGCCAAGATTTTCAGTTAAGATTTTCCTGATTCTCTATTGATATTTATTTGGTCTGCTACTCTTCTCATAGTTGATGATTTTGAAGCACAATTTGATGAATTATTGTAAGGTTGTAGTCAGTTCTGCAAGTTACTGGCCATCTTGACCTTTCTTTACCAATGATGCTTTCTTTCCCCTCAGAAAAACATATAACCCATTTATACACTGCTGTTTTCTTCATGGCATTATCCTCATAATAAACTTGGACTAACTTTCCCTGCTTTCACATCCACTTTGCCAAGTTTAACAAGAAGTTTGCTGTTCGTTTGTTGCTCTAATTCAAGCTCTGATATTCTCACGACGGCACACAAAAACATGCAACAATAATAAATGCCACTCAGCAAGACACCACCACACTTGGACATGAGCACAGCTGCGAGACACTGATACACCAAGGTTATGAAACTTCACCAAATTGTGTTTACAGTGCTGCCAACGTAAGTGCATGATGGCAAGTTCACAAATTTAATTGTCAGTCCTCGTATGTAACTTTCTCACATAGGTCATTCACCCTATGTTGATAATAAAAAATTATGCAGAAAGCAATTGGAGAGAGGAGACATAAATTCTTGTCCCAAATTCATCAGTGATGACTTGTGAAAGAAGTTAGCAGGTCTGAGCCTCAGTTTCCACACCTTGACAACAGGAAATAAGAATATTTCCTTTCTCATGAGTGTTCTATGAATAATACAATTAGATGTACGAGAGATTCTTGATCATTACCAAGTGTTTTACCACAAATATCAGCAGTTATCATATCCTGCCTGAACTAAGCCAGACCACCAAAGCTGATTTGGACTGGACCCCTGAGATAATGATGGGGGAATACATTTGATTTACTACTGAATCAGCAAATAAACAATGTGTAGAATAAATACAAGGTCAAGGACACCAGTGAGTAGGCCTGGCTCCTGGGTCCTTTCATTTATCCTCACAGAAGGGTGACCTGAGCTGGGAAGCTGGACTCAGCCATTCTTATAGCTCAGGGAATCTGCCAGGACAGAGGACCCAGAACCACAGGATTTCTGCCTTTTATGCCTTTTCTCATGGAATCATGGACATGAGCACTGAATGATCAACTCTATTTCCATAAAAGAAAATTCCTTCTGCATCACTAATGCATTCATTCACAAAGCAAACCTCCTCCTCCTTCTTCTTCTTCTTCTTCTTCTTCTTCTTCTTCTTCTTCTTCTTCTTCTTCTTCTTCTTCTCCTTCTCCTCCTCCTCCTCCTTCTCCTTCTTCTCCTTCTTCTCCTCCTTCTCCTTCTCCTTCTCCTTCTCCTTCTCCTTCTCCTTCTTCTGATTCAGGGTCTTACTCTATTGCCTAGAGCCTCAATCCTCAATCTCCTGGACTCAAGTGATCATGATCCTCCTGCCTCAACCTCCTGAGTAGTTGGGACTACAGGAGCACGCCACCATACAAAGTTAAGTTTTAAAATTATTTGTAGAGATAGGGGTCTCTTTCTATGTTATCCAGGCTGGTCTCAAACTCCTGACCTTAAGCAATCCTCTTGCCTCGGCCTCCCAACCTGCTAGCATTACAGATGTGAGCCACCACGCCTGGCCACAAAACATTTCTTTCTGTGTTATTGAGCCTTCTCGACATTTCAGTCAACTGGCCACTTTTATCTGACCACTGTACCCCCAGAGGTGCTTCAGAAAAAAAAAAGACACTGACTTTGACCTCAGCCTCATAGAAGTTACTGTGTATAACCAGTGGAGAAGACAAGGTATGTAAGCAGTCACCCAGGACGCACTAGAATGACAGAGACAAGGAGACACCAAGCCAAGCCTGACTCTGGGATAGATTGCAGCTGTTCCCCTTGGGTTCCCTCTCCTCCTCCATCATGCTGCCCTCTGAGCTGCCTCTCTCTACTCTGATACTCCCCCCTGCCCTGTATTGGGTGATCCACTGCTTCAGGAACCACATGGATATCTACATGTTCACGGCTACCCTGTGGGAGCCCACCTATCCTCCTCCCTCCCCATGGAATGTTCTTTAATCTTCTATGTCTCATAGGTGTCTTGGTCTTCAAGGTGTGTCCCATGGTACAGAATCCCTTGGTCTCCATGAAAATCAAGGCAATGGAATTTCTTTAAGAGAAAGACCGTTGACTCTAGCATCACACAGAACTGAGGACAATCTGGTTCTGTCAATTATTTGCTAGAGGATTTAGGGAGAATGGTCTAATCCCTCTCAGCCATTGTCTCCTCACTAGGAAAACAGGCATGGAGCTAACTAGCGGACAGGCTAGTGTTAGTACTACATGTGAATTTTAGATGACAAGCACCATAGTGGATTGTCAACAAATTTGCATCTTTCTGTTCTCCCCAATCTGTAAAGTTGACAATTTAAGAAACAGATCAGTAGAAAATACTGTTGATCCCAAAAACTGAACTTGCTAAGGACTGCCTGGATTTCCAGAGGCTGGTTGCCTTGCCAGTCTCAATTCGCTACACACTAAAGTCCACATCCTAAAGCATTGAGATGGAGGATGAAATAGTCACCTGCCATATTTTGTAGACAATGGTTTTCAGAATCACTTCAATTGATATTTATTTATTTTACTTTATTATTTTATTGAGTCAAGGTCTTCATTGCCCAGGCTGGAACTAAGTGGCAGACTCACAGCTCACTGCAGCGTCAACCTCCTAGGCTTAGGCAATTCTTCTGCCTCAGTCTCCCGAGTAGCTGATACTACAGGCACATGCTACCACACCAGGCTATTTAAAAAAAAAATTCCTGTAGAGATGAGGCCTTACTGTGTTGCCTAGGTGAGTTTCAAACTCCTGGGCTCAAGCAATCCTCCTGCCTTGGCCTCCCAAAATGCTAAGATTTCAGGCATGAGCCACCATGTCTGGTGAGGGTTATTTCTTATAAACTGTATCTCAAATATATCAACCATTTGCCTCTGAAAAAAATGAACAATACTTTTCTTTTAATTTTGAAATAGTTTTATATCTAGTAATTTTAAGTTATAGTAGTTCTTTTAATTTATATTATTAGATGTTTATAGATATGTTTCTGAGTATATGTACATGGAAGTATATACATGGTAATGAAAAAGTTTTCGAGTGAAATTTATTTCTTTTTTTAAACATTTACATTTTAGATCTGTATATTAGTTTCTCTGTTGGTCTTTCGTTAGCACTATCCAAGATGTATAGTTGTAAATATTTCTTTGTAGAAATCTGGAGGGTTTCCTGTCCCTAGAATACGCACATTTGTTCTCTGAGGAAGTACAAATGAGAATCACCTTGAAGGCCTCTCAGAGTCTCTTCTGGAACCCTGCAAGTGAAAATCATACCATTTACCAGGAGTGTCTTTCAACTTACATCTCCATGGGGGAATACTTCTACTTTTGGGAAAGGCATTGTATAGTTAAGAATCCCACGGGACTTGAGAGTCAGAAGATTCCCCAAAAACTCTCCATCCAGAATGACCTATCTTTTCTTGGTTTATTACTATGCTGTAATATCTTCTAAGTTCTTCTAATGATTTATTGCAACACTGAATGATTTATTTAAAATGTTTTAGCAGTCATGAAACATATCTCAGGTTTTGAATGAAATTTAGCACTCAAGACTCTCTGTAACTTAGTATGTGACACTGAAGATTTGAAAAACACCTAAAAGACATGGCATGTTGGTGCACTAGGTAATGCCCAAAAATGGGATTCAAAATGGCACATGTGGAATGGAAAAGTGATGCATATATATAAAATAACCTTAGAAAAGCAATATGAGAAAGAAAATATTTGGAGAAATTGTGGGTAAGGGAAAACAATAGTAACAACAAGAGTATGATAGAAAACTCTGGCAATACCATATCCTTATTTAAAGATAGAGATATTGATAGCAATAGGAAAAAATAATAAATGTTTAAGTCACTTAAAAAAAGAAACAAGGAAAATGTATTTTTTTGTTTTTATGCTAGTGCCAACAAACCACCATGAAAATTCATTCCAATTCTATTAAATATCAATATACTTGACAAAAGTTCAACCTTTTGTGACTTTTGCCAACCAAACCTAAGAAATTTCTCAAGAATTTATTAATGTTTCCAACTCCAGTGTTTATTGGAACTTTTGTAATATGGCTGGATGCTGCAGAAACTGGCACTGAGTTATAGCTCAGTGATAGAAATATTCTACAATATGGAAAGACTGTCTTCTGTTTTTGATCCATGAATTCCCTGAAGATCAGAACTACCTTAAATAAGAAGGGAGATAAAATGCTTGGGTTTGCTGAATCCAAAATAACTATTTTTCACAAGGAAATATAGATCCTTGAAATTCTCAGGATGGAAAGACAACACAACTTTAGCTATGCTTTATGTCTCATATTTAGAAAGCTGAGTTCTAAATGAATTGTGTTTCTCTAAAGATCATGTTGAAATGAATTTATTTTTAATTTTGTAAGCTAAACCACATTATTGAGTATCATGGGCTATATCTTCTAAGTGAACCTAATGTAAATATTTGTCTTTTCCAATAAAAGAGGTAAATGCTGAGTTGACACACAGGCATATATTAGTGATATCACTAATGTGAATATCTAGGGGTCATTTAAGGCTATAAATATTCCATGGATGCTTTGAAAACAACCAAGGACTAGGAAGAATTTGTGTGTATTGTGTCCCCCTCTTATTAATCTTGGCTGAACAATATTTTTGCAGTGAATTAGTAAGGTAACAGGAGAGGCTATGCAGAGAATTTGAGAACTTGTACATTTCTAGAGAAGCCATTGTTCCTTTACAGTTTGGGTCAAGAAACTCCTGTGGTTTCTTTTCTTGTTTTATAAGTTTAATCTCCCAAATGTACTTTTGATCAGCTCTTTGTTATTATGAGTGGCTTAAGTGGAAAGATCTTTCGGTGTTTTCTGAGAAGATAACCCAGAAATGTATTTAATTCTGTCCACCCCTTGATTTTGCTGACTTTATCTCTGAATGGGTATTTGCCTACCATCTACTAACCTCTTACTGCTTTTCTCTTCTACGTCTAAAAATCTATGACCCAGGAGGAAGAAATATCATTTCTCCTGTCTGAGAAGATAATATAGGTATGTATTATTATGGAATTGAGCTGGATGAATGCCAAGCATACTTTAAAAACTGGAGATATAAAATTGCTTTAAGTGAAGACCACATACAACCAATGAACTGTCTGGAGTCACAGAGACAGATCAGAGGAAACTTATTGCTTGATTTTGGTAAAAACCCAGTGTTACTGAAATGATGTTTGTCATGATCTTTGCAGATGCTGATTGCTTTGCATAAATAAAAGTCTCCCTAACTTGGTCAATATAAATAATTTGCACGATGTGTGTGTGTTGTATCCTATTTTCCCTGAAAAACATCCAGAACAAAATATTATAATAACTCTTACATAAACAGAAAAATAACTAAAAGTGTATTATAGAAGATAACATTATAAGAAGGAAATTCTTGACAATGTTTCTTACTAATTAGGTTTTACAGTACATTAATAGAAGTGTAGAGTTCATTGTTTTATTTGTTCTTTCAATGACAGGTATCGCAAAACTGTTCTTCAAAATCATCCTGCTCCATTTATTCTGATAACATACTCAGCGTCATTGCAATGTTTAAGATACAATGAAAATATTTCACTGGATAATAGATATATAGTATTTCAATTTATTTGACTATTTACCATATACAAAAACAGCAGTGAACAAAACTTATTTTACGTGGTGACAAATATTATGAAGGAAAAAAAAAAGCTAAGCAATTTAGACATTCTAAACTGACTCCCAGAAAAAAGTCTTCTAAATATACAGTTTTCCCCTATATTTCTTATGTTGAAATTCAATTCATTTTTTAAATCTTTCTTGTATTTTTTTTTAATTGGAGACTCACTCTGTCACCCAGGCTGGAGTGCAGTGGCACACTCACGGTCGACATACTGGGCTCCGGTGATCCTTCCGCCTCAGCCTTCCAAGTAGCCAGAACTACGGGTGTATGGTACCATGCCTGGCTAATTTTAAAAAACTTACTGTAGAGACGAGATCTTGCCAAGTTGCCCAGGCTGGTCTTGAATCTGTGGGCTCAGGCAATCCTCTCACCTTGGCCTCCCAAAGTGCTAGAATTACAGCTGAGCCACAGAGCCCAGCCCCTTTTTGTATTTTTAAGTGGCTGATAGGAGGTTGAACTATAACCCCACCCCTGAAATTTTATGTATTGAATCAGAACAGAACTCAATTCTGTCAGCTGTACCTGCCATTAGATTTCTCAGATGGACACATCTACAATGACATCAAAAAACAAACAAACAAAAAAATGCCTACATCAAATACAAAGGAATTTTTTGTGGTGTTAAATGTGCTCAAAGATTAGTGACATGTTGAAACTCATAAAGTGTAGGTGAAAAGCAGTTGATGACAGTCCTTGGGGGAACTAAGAAGTTTAAGTGTTTTTCAAGAACATTATTGAATTTAATGAAGAATGAGGGACTTGATGAAGGATAGGAGGCCAAGAAATCCCCATTGTATACACCTGGCCACCTTGCTGTTTCCCAAGCATACAGCTACTTTGGATTTTAGGTATTTGCTCTTCTCTGTACCTGGAACAGTCTTCTCTCGATATTCACGGGCTCATTCCATCACTTTATTTAGGTGTCTGCCAAATGTCACCTTATTAAATACATTTTCTTCCCTCTTTTGAAAATAGTACCTTCCCAGTCAACATCTGTTCTAGACACTGCTGTATCCCCAGTGTCTAGAACCGTGCCTGGAACTCCACAGGAACTCAATTTGCATATGGTGAATACACAAATAATTTGAACTCTCATATCTATTATCTGATAAAATCTTTTTGGTGTATCTTAAATATTATAATGATACTTACCGATTATGTCATTTGAGTAAATGGAATAGAGTGGTTTTGAAGAATGTTTAATCCATGTTTCATAAAACAAACAAAATTATTTTTGAAGATTTCTGTCTTTGAAAAGACAAGGATGTCTTTCTGCTTATTATAGAGTTTGTCCTCATTGTGTAACCCAAAAAGATTTCTGATTTAGAAAAGTCTGGTAAATATTTCCATTTTTTAAGGTTTTTTTATTTTAGAGGTATGAAGTATAATTCAGGGCTAGGTATACAAATGTTCATTATGCAGTTACCCTTGTTGATGAGGTGTACTCCCCACCCCCTTCCCCAGGCAGATTACCACTACTGCCAATCCCGCTTCCCTGCTCCCCTCCCGGAAATTTCCTGCTACTACCAATCCTTTTCTTATAGTATTACAATAATTGTTCAAGGTCTGCTTATGAGTGAGAACATGTGATACTTAGTTCTTTGTTTCTGTGAAAGGTCACTCAGTATTATAGACTCTAAGTCCATCCAGGTTGCTGTGAAGTTCATGATTTTGTTCTTTACGGCTGCATAATATTCCATCATGTATATGTACCACATTTTTTAATCTTATACTTAATTAGGTCATTAGGATGTGTCTCAATGTCCTGTTAAGGTTTCCACTGCGTTCTGAAGTATAATGTTGTTTGGAGGCCTGTAGTTTCTTTACAATCAATGAACATCTCAAAAGGGCTATGCTGCACAGGCGCCTTTCTGGCTGACACAGATTTGGACAGACCAATCTTGTATTGGTATTGTAACCTTCCTGACAGATTTGGTTGCAGGTGACACCAGCTGCCATTTGTGGGGAACCCCTTATTGGATATGGCCCCCCCGGAGTCACCCATATAACACAACAAAGATAAACAGGGACTAATCTAAGGTATACATTTCAGAAGTTCTATTGATGCCTTCTTATGTATTTATATCAAGGGAATAGGTTTTGTGTCCTAGAATGTAACTTATGGTGGAAAGCTTTCACAATATTCTCAATGAACTAAATCTTTCTTCACAAAAGCCCATCTCATGAACCCTCTGTCCTAATCAGTTCAGGTTGTTATAACAGATATCATAGATTGGATGACTTAAACAACAAACATTGATTTATCACAGTTTTGGAAGCCGGGAAGAGTCAAGAAAGCCAGAAAATCAGATGTCTGGTGAGGCCCCACTTCCTGGTGTGCAGATGGCTGTCTACTCATTGTATCCTCACACGGCAAAGAACAGAGACCAAGAGAGCAAGCTCTCATATCTTTTCCTATAAGGGCACCAATTCCATTCATGAAGTCTCTGCCTTTCTGGCCTAATTATCTCCTAAAGCTCTAATCTTCTCAGGGTTTAGGACTTCAATATATAAAATTTGGGGGAGCATAACCATTCAATCTATAACACCTTCCTGATTCAGATCATTCGTATTACCATAACAACACACGACCCATAATAAGCAGAGACAAATGCCACTAGGCAAAGAGCAGACAGGAAATTTGCTATTTTTATTTGAAACTCTAAACTAGTGTGGCAGGATATTGCCGGGGGGTGGGGGGGCATATAACAGCAAAAAGGATACCTGATCCCAAACCAGGCGAAGTGAGAATCACTGAACAAACTTAACCTGTACTATGACCACTTACATACTTAATCCTGAATTGTATCCCACATCTTCCAAATAAAAAAAGACATACTATAAAAAAATACAAATAAAAAATAAAATAAAGGAACTCCAAACTAGTGACCTCTGGGCTTTGGATGTATTGAAATATACAGCACTGCTCAGTCAGCAATTGAAAGTTCCTATTTTGGTCCAGAGGTTCCCAAAGCTGCAGGATGTATCGCAAAGCCTGTAGGTGTATCTAAGCCTTCATTGCAAACACAATGTAGATCCATCTAGTCTCTCTACATAACATATGAAAAATACTAAGACATCTTAATCCAAACACACCCCAATCACAATAAGAAATAATCAGACAAGCTAAGAATTTTTGGTTTCAAGGAGCAGAAACCCACCGATATTTTTCAATTAATGGAGGTTTTGTCCTAAGGATATGCAGTATATCTCATCAAGATGCAGGGATTTTGCTGAAATAAGGAATACCTGAGTTGTTTGATAACTCTGTTGTAGAACTGGAAGGTGGAACAACATCAAAGTCATCACAGACAAATTCATTTCGCATCATGTCCTTATTCAAGTCTTCTGTGACTCTCTTTACATTTTCTTGAATTTTGCCTTCCTGGGTTAAACCACATAGAGTCATCCATATATTACTGGATTTCATTTGCTAAAATTTGATTAAAATTTTTTCATATATATTCATGGGAAATATTGGTGCGTAATATTCTTTTATGCTAATGTTATTGTCTTGTTTTGATATGTGTGTAATTCTATAGATACATCATGACAAAGTGATGTTTTGCCTAAAAACATGTCTTGTTTAGCGTTCAAAAATCAATCAGTGTTATTCAATATGTAACAAAGACAAACTAAATGAACATTCCAATTAGTGCAAAAAATGCATTTGAGAAAATCAAATATATATTCCCATTAATATATGTCAACAAAGTAAAACTGGAAAGTAACTTTCTAAACCTGATAAAATATATGAATAAAAAGTAAATAGCTAATATCGTATTTAATGGTGGAACACTTAATACTTTCCCCCAAGATTAAGAAAAGGACAAAGATATCTTATCTCACCAATTCTGGTCAACATTAAAATGGAGGCTCCAACCAGTGTAATTAGACAAAGAAAAAGAAACTAGAGGCATTGAATTTAGAAATAAAAGAATAAAACCCTATTTAAATTTTATTAAAGAATTTAACCGAATCTACCAAAAAGATATTGGAATTTATAAGTTTAACAAACCTACAGGACAGAAAATCATATACAAATTGGATATGTTTCTGTATATTAACAACCAACAATGAAAAATTAGAGTAACAAAATTGTGCTATATGCAATATCAGTAAAAATATGAAGTTATTAGGAAAAAAATTGACAAAATACATAAAAACATATACCCTAAAAACAACCTAAAATTTCTGAGAGAAATTGAATACGTGAATAAATTGAAATCTATATTGGGCCCATGAGTTTTTTAAAGCTACCTTGATCAAGGCAATGTGGTATTGATACAAAGATAAATATTAAAAATGGATCAATGGAATGAAATAGAGATTCCAGAAATAGCCCTACACGTATATGAAAAAGTGATTTTAAAAAACAGTGAAAAGGCAATTCAGAGGAGAAAGAATCATCTTTTCAAGAAATGATGCCAGATTAATTAGATATTTATATGCAAAAGACAAAAACAAAACAACAAAACACAAAAACATCACCACAACATAACACAAAGTAGATTTCAATTCATATCTTTTTTTTTCTTTTGAGAGTCTTGTTCTGTTGCACAGGCTGGAGTGCAGCAGAATGATCATAGCTCGCTGTAGTCTCGAACTCCTGAACTCAAGTGATCGTCCTACCTCAGCCTCCCATGAAGTTGGGACTACAGGCACATACCACCATTCTCATCTTTTTTTTTTTTTTTTCTTTGTAGAGACATTGTCTCAATGTATTTCCCAGGTTGATCTCAAACACCTGGATTTAAGTCATCCTCCTGCCTTGGCATCTCAAAGTGCTGGGATTACAGGTATGAGATACTGTGCCCAGACTCAATTCATACTTTGAGCTATGTGAAACTTAACACAAAATGTATCTTACACCTAAGTGTAAAATTTTAACCTACCAAATTTCTAGAATAAAAGTAGGAGAAGCCCTTTGTGACCTTTGGTTAGGCTAGGATTTATGAGATATGACACTAAAAGTGGCCTGTCCCATGAAAGAACACATTGATTCATTAGATTTTACCAAAATTAAAACTCTTGCTTTTCATAAGACACTGTTAACGGACTAAAAACGAACCATACAGTATCAGAGGAAAATTCTCAAAGTATATACTTGTTTGTGAAAATGGATATGACTTTAGAATACATAAATAAATTGTAAAATTCAAAAAAACCCAAGCAATCCAACTAGAAATGGCAAAACATTTGAACAGATTCTTCACCAAAGAACATATACTGATATCAAACATACATATTATAAGATACTTGACATCATTATTTGGAAAATACAAACTAAAACCACAAGGATATAACATTACATGTCTTGTGTTGGCAAGGTTATTCAAGAACTAGAAATGTCACATACTCCTCTAAGTAATGTCAGTTGGTACAATCACTTTTGAGATCATTTTGGTAGTTTCTTAAGCAGTTAAACATAAACTTGCTTATTCTACATCTAATTAATTATTTAAGAGAAATGAAAGCATATACTCTATGAAAACTTTTACATGAATGTTCATATCACCTCTATTTGTAATAGCTAAAAACTAAAAACGACCCAAGTGTCCACAAGCAGACGAATGGACAAACTTATATATTTATAAACTAGAAGAAGTAAACAATAAAATAAATTTATGATATGGCACGGAAGTCACTGTCAGTAGAACAATTATGCTGAGTGAGAAAAAGCACTTAAAATGAAAAACAATGTATGGTTCTTCTATCTGTACAAAATTCTAGAAAAAGAAAATTATTGTATAGTGGTAGAAGGCAGATCAATGTTGCCCTGTATGGGAGGAAGATAGAGGAGGTAAGAGAGGGATCACAAGGCCTGAGGATATTATTGGAAGTGATAGATGTGTTCTGTATCTTGATTGTGATGATGGATTCATGGGTATAAATACCTATGTATGCATATATGTGTACATGTCAAACTTATCAAATTGTACACGTCCAGTATGTACAATTATTTTGTGGCAAGCATGTTTCAAAAATTCTGTTAAATAACACAGGAAAACAAAAATAACTTAACCATGAGCACTACCACCCAGGTTCCTAGATTTTTGCTTTGGGTCACCTCAGAGGTGTCATTGGGTCAATTTATCAATTGTGAGTAGAGTTTGAGGATATATCCACCTGTTACCAGCCTGGACACTTCTATTTAAGTAGTTGCCTTAGGCTGAAGGGAACTGTGGACTCGCAGGCATTCTGAGGCTGAGCCTATTCAGCACACCAGCTAATATAAAAGAAAATGCAGATGGCACCAAGAATAGAGATGACATTAGCGAGACAGGCGTGAGACATCAACCCTCTGGCTGGTTGATGTGTCTAGGTGGCCCGTTTACACTTCTCTAGTTCTTTTAATAATCTGGCAGTTTTAAGGTTCACAACTCAAGTTCCAAAAACTAGATGTTTCTGAGACTTTGTATACGTCATAGAAATATGACGTATACAGTACCAGCTGCCTTATTTTTACACAGTCCTTTGACAGTTGTTGATGAATGTTCAAGAAAGTTTGCAGTTGTTCACAAGGGGAAGTTTGCAGTTGTTCACAAGGGGAGGCAGAATGTAACTTAAGCACAAACCTCCTCAGCAGCAGACAGTGAGGTGATGCTTGTGTTTCATTGCTATGCATCACTCAGATTTCAGCTTTCTCAGTTTCACATGATTTAATTTTCCTTTTCTAAAAATATTATTCTGACCAGTCACGGGGGCTCGCGCCTGTAATCCCAGCACTTTGGGAGGCTGAGGTTGGAGGATTGCTTAAGCTTAGGATTCTGAGACCAACTTGGGCAACATAGAGAGACTCCATCTTTAAATAAAAAAATAAATAATGAGCTGGGTATGGTGGCGCACGCCTGTAGTCCCACTTACTCAGGAGGCTGAGGCAGAAGAATCGCTGGAGCCCAGGAGTTTGAGGCTGAGGTGAGCCATAATTATTATTTTTTTATTTTTTTATTTTTATTTTTTGAGTTGGAGTCTCACTCTGTCGCCCATACTGGAGTGCAGTGGCCGCTCCCGGCCACCTCAGCCTCAACCTGCTGGGCTCCGGCGATCCTTCCGCCTCAACCTTCCGAGTAGCCAGAATTACAGGCGCGCGCTACCACGCCCGGCTATTTTTTTGATTTATTGTAGAGATGAGGTCTCGCCTGCCCAGGCGGGTCTCGAACCCGCGGGCTCAGGCAATCCACTCACCTCAGTCTCTCAAAGGCACGGGATTACAGGCTGAACCACCAAGCCCAGCAAGGTGAGCCATAATTATGCCACTGTACTCCAGCCTGGGCCACAGAGTGAGACCCTGGTTAAAAAAGTTACTCAGATTGAATTATTATATATTTATGAAACCCAGATGTTTAGTGGACACATTTTAAGAGGGCATTATGACAATTGCAAAAGAGGAAGATAGGAGTTTGTGTTTGTCTTTTTTTTTTTTTTTTTTCCGAGTCAAAGTCTCACTCTGTTGCCCAGGCTGGAGTCCAGTGGCATGCTCACGGCCACTGCAGACTCGGCCTGCTGGGCTCAGGCAACCCTTCCCCCTCAGCCTTCCAAGTAGCTGAGACTACAGGCATGTGACACCATGTCCAGCTAATTTTTTGATTTATTGTAGAAATGAGGTCCCGCCAAGTTGCCCAGGCTGGTCTTGAGCCTGCAGGCTCAGGCAATCCTCTCACCTCGGCCTCCCAAAGTGCTGGGATTATAGGCACGAGCAATTGCGCCAGGCCAGAAGATAGGAGTTAAAGAAATTACTAGAATAGATATGGTACATGACTCCTTCAGTATGTATTTATCAAGCATTTTTTGTGTGCCAGGCACTATACTGGAACTGGACAAACAATATTGGTTACAATGTGGCCTGTCTCTTGCCTTCATGGAGATCATAGTACAGGAAATGTGTTCAATTAGACGTGCGGTTCATTCCAAACTCCAGCTCCTGGTTTTTTTCTTTTTCATGCAAATTATTCCCATTCAATAAACACATACTTTTATGACTAATGTTAGGGAATATCTAGAAATGAGAGCATTTTTGTATATGGTCTTCTGTGAGCTTCTCGTCTTCCTTTTCCTGTCCCCCCCATTTTCTCCCCTCCTTCCTCTTCTCCTTTCTTTTTCTCTTTGTCCTCTTATTCTTTCTTATTAAAATTTTAAATGATTTTTAAACTTTAAAATACTTTCAGAGAAACAAAAAGCTGCCAGATTAGTGCATAGCATTCCCATGTACCCTAACCCAGATTCTTCATAGGGCAACTTTCTACCACCATTGCTAGCTAGATAGCATTCTCTCTGTTCTCTCCCTCCTTCTGTCTCCCTCCCTCCCCTCTTCTCTGTCTCCTTTCCTCTCTCTGTTTCTCTCTCTCCCTCACCCTCTCTACAGATATGGCTATGAATTCAGATATAAGTATAGATGCCAATATAGCTGCAATTATATATATTTTTCTGAAACATTTGAGAGTAAGTTACAAACATGACAACCTTTACATGTAAGTTTATGTATTTTAAAATTTGACCAATGTACAATAATTATGGAATCAGACAATAATATAATCAGAGATACCATCTATCCAGTGCCCAATGTATGCCCTATTTTGCATCTACTATTTCAAAGTCTCATAAAATCCTACAAAGTCCATGTGGAAATCTCAGTGTAAAAAATCTGTAGCTTGATGATCAGAGAAGTTAAATTATTGGAATGAGCTCAAAGGTAACATGTAGAAAGGCTGGAATTCAAATGCAAGTTTGTTCTAAGTGAAGGGGGCATGTTTTTTCCTTTTCATTGTAAAATATCAATGAATTATGTTGAAAATATCAGTGAATGACACTGGTATTTTACACGTTAATGGCAATACATATATAGAGGAATAAACATGTATTGTTTATGACATTAGTAAGAGGAAAAGCTTGAGGGATTCTTTGGTAGGAAAACGACATTCTCCTATAATTGAAGTACAGCAGAGGATTTAAGTTGAAAGTGTTCATTTGACTTGGCTTGACTTGTTTCATTCTAATTATCTTGTTCCTTCTGTATAATAGCAGTGTATTTTAAAATCTGCACACATGCTCAAAACATGTATTATTTAAAAGCCTTAAAATCTGATAATGGTGTTAATGATCCTTTATCTCTACAATGATTTACGAGTAGCCATGTTTGAACTCCCATTCCCTTAGCTGTAAATTGAACACACCAAGTGGAATTTTTGTTTCAAACAGCAGGTGGCGGTGCTGGGTTATTCTATCAAGTTTTAAGACAATTATAAATACTGCTGTGCTATTGAAAGTGATATGTATGTAACATATATTGTGGTTTCAATGTCATTTATGTTATCCTGTTATGATTTAACCTTATAAAATAATGCACATGATTATATCTTATAGTATTTGAAAAATACTACATATACATAAATACTTTTGAAAGAAGAAAAGATTATATATGTACAGAATACATACCATTTAAATCATCTCTAGAGTTTAGGCCGGGTACGGTGGCTCACGCCTGTAATCCCAGCACTTTGGGAGGCAGAGGTGGGAGAATTGCCTGGACCTAGGGGCTCAACACCAGTCTGGACAACTTGGCGAGACCTCATCTGTACAATAAACCAAAACATTAACGGGCATGTTGGTATATGTCTGTAGTTCCAGCTTCTTTGAAGACTGAGGCAGAAGGATTGCCTGAGTCTAGTAGGTTGAGGCTGCAGTGGCCGTAAACGACAGACTGAGATTCTGATTACAAAAAAAAATGAGCTTAGTACTTCGTACAACTATTTAAATGATTTTAATATGTATTTTTGGTAACAAATATGTTCATACTGGGAATTAAATATTTACACGCAATATGTTGTACATTTGTAACTATTATAAAAATAGTAGTGCTAAATGGTGAAGACTAAAGAAATCTTCATTATTTAGTAGAAGCACGTGCAAAATCAATTCTTCAAGTAGTTCCTAGTTCAGTTCAGTAATTATCTTTAATCACTTTCCACTATGCCTATAGTGTACTTTATATTTTCTATGATGCCTCTATCTATATTTCTGTTAGACTATCTTCAGTGTCACTAGATGGTCTTGTATCTTGGCTACATTTTAGTTCTTAATTGGTTCTTAGTAAAACTTAAGGGGGTTGGTATCTTCGAGAATCTTTGAGACAGGACTGGGTTTTGCTGGATGGGCTGGGAAAGAGGGAACTGTAACTTTTAAAAGCCATTGCTCTCACAGGTGAAATCCTATTTGGGTGTTATAGCCCTCTAGGCCGTGATGATAATTATGATGTTAGATTATTTGAGCCAGTTTCTCAGAGGTCCCAGACCAACCAATGCAAATGTAATATGTATAACCTCCAATGATTCACAGATACTACTAGGCAGCAGATGGCATTTCTGAAGATTTTAATGACTATTTTGCAGCGCCTGCTTTATGGCAGATGGGATGGAGGAGTGGAGAGACAGGTGGCTGGGAACTGTTGGAATGAGGTACAGTCAGGTGGTTGGCAGGAATTTGGGGTCCTATGGAAGAAACAGAGGTTAGAATGGAGACAGACGTTAAAAAAGAAGGAGAGAGAGTTGGCATGAAAATGCTGATAGCAGAGTCTATGGCATGGAGATGTGGGACCATTTGCATTTTATTTTGGGCCCAAACTGTATGACTTCAACATTTTTTTTATTGTGGTCTCTGTGAAATTGGAACTGTTTAATGGCAAGGTCATTACCAACCATTCTGATTGATCAGCTGTGTCTGTGGCAGGGGGGTCAATATGAATCAACCCTTCCAAATGTCAGCTCCAAGGGCTCCCCGGGAAGACAGTGCTTAGTAGAGGTTGTCATCATTTTAGAATAGAAAGCCACTCAACAGAGCAGAAAAAGCTTCAATTTATCTGAAAATGAAGAAAGACACTAACAGATAAATACTAAGTAAGGTTCCTTTCAATTTTAAAATACTTGCTTTGTATTTGATTTTCAGTATATGAACCAAAGACCAGCAATCTCATCTGACATAAAGTATGCAGGATTTCATATATAATACACGTTACATATATATATTCTGAAGGCTACAAATTACTGAAACAGAAATTCTGCAGTATGGAAATTTAGGTATCACATTTTTAAAAAATCCCTCCAGACAACTGTTAAGCATAGTATAGTTGAGAGCCACTGGCCTGGACACATTAAAGACCATTACTCAAAGTCATACCTTCATAATACAGAACAGGAAAAAAAAATCAAAAGGAGGAACAGAGGTCTGGTTGGAGTCAACCAGATCTATGTGGCTTGAAGTCTATAAATATTGGAATAAAATTTTAAAAAATTACAAATACCAAATTAGATATAGTGCCTTCAGGGTCAATCTGCTTCCAAGGTACACATGTCAAGGCCAGTTTCATTTCTTAGCAGCCTTTATATGTTTCTGGGCCTTTCTGAGTTGAAAATAATGACCTCATGAAGTTGCTGAGATCAGATAAGTTACAGGACCTTCAAACAGTTCAGCGTCTGCAGCAATGAAGGTACCATCCTCTCCATCTCTATCTCGTTCACATGCAGTGATGTGAACTGAAGAGAGCAAACTGGTCAAGATTCAGAGATACTCTGTAGGGCAGCTATGCATGCCTGTATTCTCTACTCCACTCTAGTCTTTCTGGAGAAATCCAATATGCCTTTACACTCAAGGCTTCCTGAGCATTTGCTAAATAAATAACTGGCTAAACGATGAATAAATGAATGAGTGAATGGATGACTAAAAGCTGCTATCCTAAAATAGCTTGTTTGGGCAGAATCCTGAAAGTGACTAGCTCTCTTGGGAACTTTGAATTTTCTGTATTAAAATTCGAGTTCTAAAATTCTATTCAGGGTGAGTAGAGTTAGTCTGTAAGGACTTCTCCTGGAGGAAGTGTCTGTGTGCAAAACTTTGAAGGAAGAAATGTTTGTTTGTGAAAAACAACAAGAAAGTTGCTGGTTGGAACTGGGGACCCAAGAGCTTCATCAGATCACAAGATCTTGGATATCACACAAGATAGCAGAGTAAGATTCGAATTTTATACCCGTGTTTTCCAATGATATAATTTTAAGGATCAATTTTTATTTATTTTGTAAATCTTGGGGTAGACAAAAACTGCTGTATTTTAATTATCTTTTTCTTTGAAAATATAAATAATTTTTTCATTATTTGCATTAATTTGTAACTTTTTTTTACTGACATCAATAAAGGCTATAATTATCCTGATAATAGCCACAACACTGTCAAAATCCCACCCTTCCAATACACAATGTGGCAAAAACAAGGACCTCAATTCACACACACACACACACACACACACACGTATGCATATATACATACATACATACATACATACATATATGGACATTTATATGTACATTTAAAATGTCATGTTTAGATGCTTACTTACTCCAGTAATTCAACTTACATAGGCCAAAGTGCATAAAAATTAACTACAAATTAGTTGACTTTGTAAACTGAGATGAAAACAAGAATATTCTGGGTACATAAGTTCAACGGGCACTCTGTGCCTATGTTTGTTTGCTTGGGTTTTTTTTTTGCCATGTCCTCTGTGAATTTTAATTAAACATATATCAGTATAAACAAGGATTTAGTGGAAGCCACAGGTCAAAGAAAATGAATTCATCAAACAGTTATGAGTGGCCTTTTTAAAAGAAATTTCTGCATGGCACCATCATAATCTTGCAATCCTGAAGAACCTTGTCTTAGATTTGCTCGTATGAGCAAATATACATTACGGTGTGTGTGTGTGTGTATGTGTGTGTGTGTGTGTGTGTGTGTGTGTGTGTGCGCGTGCACGCGTGCACGCGCGCACGTGTGCTAAAGGCGTAGAGCCGAGACTTAAGACTCATCCCTTTTTTAAAATTTTAAAAACCTGGGTTTAAGCCAAGCTGATCTTACTCTATAAATATGTAAATCTTATTTCCATCTATTCAGTCATCTCCGATCATTCCTCTCCTCCGTACTGAGAGTGTGGTAGCATGCTAGGACACATGTTTCAGATACATCTGGTTGGTGACTGTTTGGGATGCAACTTAAATTTATAAGAGTATCCCCAAATGGAGTGGGCATGTGGCCAAATTATGGAAGTTCTATGCATCCATAGGAATACGCCAGAAACAGGGATTCTAATCAGAAAAATAATACAATATTCTCTCCAGGCCTCTGGAAGTCCATTCAAAATGGCAAATTTCTTTAGAAGGTCTTTATATTTACTTTTCATTTGAAGTCCCAAATTGCTTTTGCAAATATTGGTTTTAAGTGATGCCATTCAAATCTCTGTCTTCAGTTAATTTTCTGGATTCAAGGACTATGCACCTATACAATCGACTTGCTACAAATCCTGGTAGATGTCCCAAGAAGAAAAATAAATAAAACACCCTACCCCAAAGTGCCCATTAGTCAGCTCTGAGTATGCCAAGTTGTCAAGCGATATTACAGTTATGATCTTTAAAGCATTTTTAAAAAGCTGGATAACTTGTGCAAAAGGCTGGATTTTATGGCTTTTGTCTGTGCCAAAGGGATTGTCCAAAAGAAAGTATCCTGGTAAGCCTAATTATTACTCCACATATGGTACGTGGCATTATAAGCTATTTTGAGGTTTTGGGAAAGGGGGGACTTTGAGTGACAACCACAGCAGGGTGTGCTGAGGAATTTTAACTCCAACTCTTCCATCTCTCTGTTGGCAGAGCATAAAACACACAATGCTGTTTTAGTAATCATTCTCTCATGAATTTGTTTGAAGGGCAAATAATTTTGTTAAAATGTACGGAATGGAATGGAGTAAGGAGTGAGAAAGAAGTCAACATAATACACATATTCAGTGATGACTGCTCTTCAAAATGTAATAGCTGCTATTTACAAAGGTAGCTTTCTTCCATATTTTAAAATCACAGCAGCTTTGTGGCACCTTATTTAGAAAGTATTGAAGATCTGATCTGAAATATAACTTAAGTCATACATTAAAAAATCCTTTGATTCTTGCACAGGTAGGTTGTTGTACAAGCAAAAAAATATTGGGAGAATGAACACAGAGAAATATGGACGCCGTCAGTCTTTGATCAGATTTGCCTCTGTGCTTTGAGTCTATTAAATTTGAAAGCTCTTCAGAGAGAATAGAATTTAAAGATGCTAAATGAAGGGTGCTGTTTTATGATTATGACTTTAATATCCCAATGAGAACTATTTCTAAGTCTAATTTGTGGTTATCTCAATATAGCTTAAAACGAAATTCAGATGTGTCTATCCTTGAAGCATTTTAAGGGTCAGCATTGTCTATTGTGTAGCTGAAGAATCTTTTGCTCATTGACCATTATAACGGTGGAAGGCACATCTTTATGCCTGGGATGTGTGAAAGGTATTTATTCATCTAACCCATAAATTTGCTTATAAATTCTCCCAAGCTTTGTGGGATCGCAAAAGCCTTTGACTCTACACTCGAAGTCCAAAAAATTTAGCAGATTCATAATATCACTTTCTTTTTCCTGGTTCTGGATAAAATAAAGAAGAATTTTGTTCTCTAGCAAAATAAAGGAATTTGCCTATCTGGTTTTTGATTCTAAATACTAAAAACAGGATACTACTTAAAGTTAAGAATTATCTTAACCAATATAGAGTAAATGACGGTAAATAAGTCATATTCTTAGTAGATCTATATTTATGACCAAAACCAAAAGAAAACCATAAAATTAGGATTTGGGATTGTGTTTTTTTCTTTTATGTTTATTCAGACTTAATGCTTTAAAACAAAGTCAGCTATAATTATTTACATTTTAAAAATGAGAAAAAACAAACCCAGGTTTTAATTCAGCCTTTACTTGCAGTGTTGTAACTTCTAAACGATGATATTTGACATGTTTTTCCCTTTGGAAGTGAAATTGAGTTAGTGGTCTTTAAATCTGACCTTTTGCTGCTATTGCTATTTTATCCAAAAGGTGGCGCTCGTGTAATCGTTTTCTTTATCAGGGTGCACAGAACCAGGGGAGCCAGAGGGACCCTTGTGAATTTTCAGAATTGTTTCTCTTCAGCAAACTGTGTGGGGCGGCCTCAGAAACCTGTGTCTCTGCAACTGCAGCCCCTTTGTGCTCAGTGAATCCTTCCAATAAGCATTAATCTGATTTTGTGAAAGAAAAACATGCTTCCCCTCTTTGCTTGATTTGCACTTTGGAGTTCTTCATCCCAAGTTTATTTTATATTGTTTTTCTTCACTCCTGATCTTTGACTAACATTCTAGTTCTTTTCTTTAGATAACCTCGATTCATTTGGAGTTGTCCTTCTTAATTAGAACATGTAAGGCAATACACAAATATGTCTGGACTCTGTCTAAACAAAGATTTTTGACAGTATAAACCCAGAAGGATAAATCTCCTAGACAAGAGGAATCTTTTGAACTATGGGCAGATAAGAGGGAGTCAGAGGCATAGAAGGAAAGGAAAACATGCTGTAGAGATTCTGATGATAGCACAGAAGTTAACAGAAGAGACTTCAAATCAAGCAAGCAGATTCATCCTGGTAATTCATGAAGATTCACTCTCAATCTCTGCAGCTGAAAAAAAGTCAGAATATGATCTAATGAAGTCCAAACACTTTGCTTTATAGATGAGAAAACCGAGCCCTAGAAGGATGAAGGAGTATGTTCCATGGAACACTACTCTGGTGAAAGAATACAAGGATGGATTAAGTTGGTTAAGTTATAAGATGCCAAAAGAACCTAATTGTCTGTCTCCTTAACAGGCATTCTTTTTCTCAGGCACATATTATTTGGGGCCACTATGCTGTCTTAGAAGCCCTCCTCTTTTCCAAGAGTGAACATGGCCATTCATTAACCATTTAAGTTATAGATCTGTTGCTGTCCGGTGCAGTGGCCATTAACCACATGTGACTATTTAATTGAACTTTAGATGGACTAAAATTAAATAAAATTTACAAATTGGTTCCTGCATTGCACTAGACACATCTCAAGTGCCCCACAGCTACATGTCACTAGTGACTACTCCCTGAGACAGGGCACAGGTTCTACGTCACTTTGTGGCATCCTCGGGTCAAGCAAGTCTATCAGCACCATCTGTCCAACTGCATGTGCTGACTTTAGATCTCTGTGTTACATTTTGGTAATTCTCAGTATTTCAAACTTTCATTATTATATCTGTTGTGGTGATCTGTGGTCAGTGAAGCACGTTATGAATGCAAAGGAAAAGTTCTTAAAGAGGATTCAAAGTACTACTCCAATGAACACATGAATGACAAGAAAGTAAAACAGCCTCACTGCTGATATGGGGCGGGGGAAATGAGTGGTCTGGATGGAAGATCACACCAGCCAAAACCAAAGCCTGATCCAGAGGAAGGCCCTCTCTTCATCCATTTCATGGATGAAGTCTGATAGAAGAGAAAAAGCTGCAGAAGAAAAACTGCAAGGTAGCTGAGATTGGCTCATGAGGCTGAAGGAAAGAAGCCATCTGCAGAACATAAATGGGCAATGTGATGGAGAAGCTGCTGCAAGGTCTCCCGACGATCCCGCTGAGGTCACTGATGGAGGTGGACTCGCTGAACAACAGATTTCCACTGTTAGATGAAACAGTATTCTGTTTGAAAAAAGATACCATCTGGACAATTCTCTATCTTTCATAGATAAAGGGGAGAAAACAACGCCTGGCTTCAAAGTTTCAAAGGACAGGCTGATTTCTTGTGAGGGGCTAATACAGCTGCTAACTTCAAGTCGAAGCCAATACTTACAACCATTTCAAAAATTCTAGGGCCTTTAAGAATTACGCTAAATTGACTCTCTGTGCTTTATAAGTGGGACAAAAAAGTCTGAATGACAGTATATCTGTTTACGGCATGGTTTACTGAATATTTTAATCCCATGGTTGAGACCTGCTACTCAAATATAGTTTTTTTTTTTTTTTACATACTGCTCATTGACAATGCATCTGGTCACCCAAGAGCTCTGAGAGACTTATACAATCAGATTAATATTGTCTAAATGACTAACATAACATCCATTCTGCAATCCATGGATCAAGAAGTAATTTTAAATTTCAAACTTTTTTTTCCTGGAAAGATATTTGATAAAACTGTAGTTGCCATAGAGAGTGATTCTTCTGAATCATCTGGGCAAAATAATGTGAAAACTTTCTGGAAAGTTCTCACCATTGTAGATGGCATTAAGAATATTTTGTGATTCATGGGAGGAGGTCAAAATGTCAACAATTAACAGGCATTTGGAATGGGTTGATTTCCACTATCATGGATGAAGAGTTTAAGATTTCAGTGAAGGAAGTCATTGCAGGTGGGTGGAAATAGCAAGAGACCTAGAATTAGAAGTGAAATCTGAAGATGGGACTGAATGACTGCAATCTCATGATAAAACTTTAATGGATGAGGAGTTTCTTCTTATAGATGAGCAAAGAAAGTGTTTTCTTGAAATGGACTCTACTCCTGGGGAAAATTTTTTAAAAATCTTTTGAGCCGGGCTCGGTGGCTCAGCCTGTAATCCTGCACCTTTGGGAGGCTGAGGTGAGTGGATTGCCTGAGCCCGCAGGTTCGAGACCCACCTGGGCAGCGAGACCTCATCTCTACAATAAATCAAAAATCAGCGGGGCATGGTAGCGCATGCCTGTAATTCCGGCTATTTGGAAGGCTGAGGCGGAAGGTTCACCAGAACCCAGCAGGTCGAGGCTGCGGTGGCCGGGAGCGGCCACTGCACTCCAGTCTGGGTGACAGAGTGAGACTCTAACTCAAAAAAAAAAAAATCTTTTGAAACTGAAATGTCATTTTTTGAAATGAAAACTCTTTTTCTGGTAATTGTTTCATTTTGTTAGAATAAAATTTTATTTCACTTTCAAAAAATAACTGTATTGTTTGAAATTTTGAACATGTTTTGAAAGGACACAAGGGAATTAGAATGTCACATCAACTTCACTGATAGAGCAGCAGCAGCATTCAAAAGGATTGATTCCAATTTTGAAAATTCTTCTGGGTGTAAAGTGCGATCAAACTACATCACATGCTACAGAGAAGTCTCTTTTGAAAGAAAAAGTTCATCGGTGAAGTAGACTTCATTGTTGTCTTATTTTAAGAAATTGCCGCAACCAATCTGACCTTCAGCAATCACCACCCTGATCAGCCAGCAACCGTCAACATTAAGGCAAGAGCCTCCAATCAGCAAAACGATTATGACACACTGAAGACTCAGATGGCCATCAACATTTTTTAGCAATAAAGCATTTTAGCAATAAAGTATTTTTAAATGAAGGTATGTGTGTTGATTTTAGGTATAATACTGTTGCACACTTAATCCAGTCTATTGTAAGCATAATTTTTATATACACTGGGAAACCAAAACATTTGTGTGACTTGCTTTATTACGACACTTGTTTTACTGCAGTTGCCTAGAACTGAACCCACGATATCTCTGAAGTCAGCCTGTAGAACTTCCTGCCATTGCTGACAATTCTCTTGAACAATGTTGTTATACATAGTTAATTGTAGAGAGTACAACCCAAGGCCAGTTATATCGTACGATAGGCTAATCCAGTGTGTCGTAGGTAAAATCATTTCATCATTTAGTTTCGTCATTTAGTTAGGTTCATAAGCAAATTTACAATCAGGTATGGAAGAGGACCAGGTTAATGTCTTTTTATGTCTTCTTGCCCTTTCTTACTCTTCTTTTGCCTTCTCTAATATTTTTTTTACTCTTGAGAGTTCAATACATCTCTGTACTTCACTTTCTCTTGTGTGCTTTATATAATTATACAATGTTTACACAATGATACAAATTCTGCAATGTCTTTTGAATGCCTACTGTGCAACAGGCATTGCATTAGGCTACTATAAAGGAAGATACAGTGAACACTGTAATCATGGATCAGGCTGGTGTAGACACAAGTCAGCCAAATGAACTCCTTGGACCAGTCCAAGCAACAGAGGCAGGTATTGTAAGTTTAACAGTGTAGATTAAGAGATGAAAGTTTATTCTGAGAGGTGAAGTGATTTGTTCAAAATAATACACATGATAACAAAGGTATCCTCACACTGGAATTCATGTTTGTAACCCCAAGGCCAGTGCATTTTCCAGTCTCTCTATTACCAGTTCCAGAGTAGAGATGAGTTTATGCCAGCTTCCTAATTTTTTCTTACATCAGCTAAGGAACTACTATCAAGTAAGTTATGCCTTGCATGTATCAACATTCTCTTATTCCTTAAGTCCAATTTTCAGAATTTTCTTGAATGAGGACAGAATTATATTTGGGTGTTTACATAGACTTCTCTTTGGAGTGCTAAGCTAAGTTGTAGGAGTTCCTTGGGCTCAACTGATCTGTGCTCCATAGTCTGTCAGTACTTTGTGTTTTAAGGAGTTGTAGGAGCTTAAATGCAATTTTAATGAATACTGTATGTAAACTAATGCATTAACATTGCATCCATGCATTGAATAGTATAGTGAAATAAGTCAACTTTTCATAGCAAAACCCTTCCTAGCTGTCTTGCTTTGGATAAATGACTTTATCATACTGAACTTTAATATTCTCATCTGAAAAATTAGATGAAAAAAACACTTTAAAACCTATATTGCCAGTATTCCATTTCTCTAAGTAATTTTATTTCAGAGTCTAGTAAGAAAAACATAGTAGCTGGTATTTTTTTTACCTATAGGTTGTGTGACAAAGCATATAATAAAATATTATTTTATAAAATATGGTGTCATTAGTGAAAGTGATTTTGGAGAATAAAACTCTTGGCTAAAGATAGTATTTTTCATTTTCTTGAAGATTTTTCAGACTGGTAAAAAGGCTAGAGCTGGAAATTTTGCAAAATAAATGTATTCTGATATTACTTAAAATAAAGGAAAATTCTTATGTGTCCAGCTTAAGGGTGAGTTTATACTGTTAAAATGTATTTCAACATATATTGCATAACATTAGCAAAGACCACAGTATTATTTAATAACCCTCGCCTGGAAATTGGATGCATACTTAAATAGCATGTGTACTCATTACAGGTAGAATTTATTTGCATTTGTTCTGTGGTTTGAGAATCTTTCCACAGAGTAAAGGGATACAGAGCTTCTCCAGACCAAACTTCCAGTTGATCTCTCTTTCTCTCTCTCTCACTCTCTCTCTCACTCTCTCTTTCTGTCTGTCGTAGCCACAACACATATTTTAACAAGCCAACTTCACATTTTTAAAAAAGTATGTATCTTGATCACATTGAGATGTGTGCCTCTTAGTAATCAAATAAAATTTTGTATATAAGTGACAAATTCTAAATCTGAGAAATACTTTAAAAATAGTTTAGAAACAAAAATGGTCAGACCATCACTTTAGAAAATATTCTTCCAAAATAAATGAACTTATGTGATACATTTACTGGCTAACTTAGTCTCACTGTAGGATCAACTGAAGTCCTGAGTACTCCATGAAACCTTTCTGAATATTTGGACTCACATTACTCTATGAATACTTATAGCATCTGTTAACCATTGCCATAGATAGTATTCTTTGTCTCGTTATTTATCTCTTTAATAGGGCTATGCTCTCTATAGTGTAGATCCTAGAGTGAGCTCCTAATACTCAGGACTTACTTATTATATATCTTTGACATCAGCAAAGCATCAGCCAGACTAAAATAATTCTCAAATCAAATTACGTTGGACAGAAATTATTTTGGACAAATTACTCTGGAACAACAACAAAAACCCCTGATAAATAGAAAAAGGAACACATTAAAAGAAATTATTTACATTTATTAATTTTGACCACATGACTGCACTCAGTTGATATATAATCATTACTAATAGGTGCACCATGAAAAGTTTTTTCTTCTGTCTGATTCTATGCTTAGCAAAATGCAATCCCTAATTCCCATCTATTTTATAATAGCCTTTTAAAACAACAAAAACACTGTGTAAGAATTGATCTCATTTGAAAATGACAACATGGTGTTTACTAGTTTATTTTGTGAAAGCAAATGGTTTTTATTACTTTATGCCATGACTTAAGTGGAAAGATGATGAACTTTGGCAACTATAGATAAATTCTATTTGTCTCAGATATAATACTGAGAGAGGGAGCAATCTTCTTTGCCAATGTTGTAAAGAGAAAAGACTTATAACCTGCCCTTTCTCAAATATAGGGGTTTGGAGTCAGTATCTTCTGAGACCCTTCTCAACAGAAATCACCAGAAATCATTGGACATTAGAGGGAGACTGGGAAACTTTGCTGTTGCTTGAACTTGTCTAGCATAAAGGAGGTACAGGAGAGACAAAGTTCTAAACAAACACTTCTCTGGCTATAGTCCAGTGCTGCTCTGTGCCCTATTCACACACTCTCTCTCTTTCTCTGTCTCTCTGTCTCTCTCTCTCTGTGTCTCTGCCTTTCTGTGTCTCCCCCCTCATTCTCTGTCATTCTTGCCTTTCTCTCTCTCTCTGCCTGTAAAGTGAGAAAAAGGGGTTCTTTATAAAGAAACAATATTTTCGTTGAAAAGAATTTTTATTCAACTTGCTATGATCTTGACAAATCTTACTAATCTCACATTTTAAGGTATTTTGATCTCAGAGCTTATTTTAAAATATTTTTTCTTTCTTTTAAAATTTTCAAAAATCCTCTAGTGTCCCTAAAATGACAGTATAGCCACAACCTATTAAATGTTCAAATCCAAGCAAAGCATGGATAGATAAAATGACATTGGCACTTTTTGATTTACAAATATTAAAAATACAGAGACATTGTCTTTTATCTCTCTGAATATTTATATTCCCAACATAAAATGAAGTCACAGAGATACGCTCATCTGTTTATTTTTTAAAATCCATGGTGTCAACAGTTTAAAAGTTTCCAGTAAAAGCCAGGATTGAAAGCATTCTTGTGGGATGCAGTCAAATCAAGGAATTCTGTCCAGATCTTGAAAACAAACAAAGTTTTTGGCTTATTTTCCAGAAGAGTTTGGATCATGTGCTTAATTTTTATACTTCACAGACACTTCTTTTACTGAATATCTCTACAAATATGTAACTATGTATATTTTAATTGGAAGCAAAATGTGAAGGAGACACTATGTAGTTTAATGGCCATAAGAATAATGTCAAGTGCAATTTAGAAGCTGGTAGTTTTGACTGGGGATAGGCTCCCGGCACCAGAGGGGTATACTGACTCTGAGAAGACTCATCTTTATCTGGGAATTATTTACTGGAACTTGGCTATAAACATGACACTAGGAATATCAAAGCCTGCTTTGTCTTTCTCTCCCCTCAATCTGTGCTCCACCTTCTCTACCCATCTGAGCTTTTGAAGGCTCATTTCTGCAAACTGCCTCCCCACAGCCCTGTGCCAGTTGGCTTCTGCTGATAATCACCCGTGGTCCCTGCGGATGAAGGCAGGAAAGTGAGAGGAGAGAGAGGAAGTTGTGCATTTTTCTCTCCCTTTTCAGTACCTTGTCTCTGGTAATAATTCTGTTCTTTTTTCCCACTAGAAAGTCACTCTTTTGCAATTCTAACCCTCAGTGGACTCTGGTAACACAATTTCTTCCCCTTGGCCCTTTGGTCCTATGAGAGGAAGTGACTTTCCTCTGTAGCTCGCCTCTGGTTGCCCAACCATCCCGTTTACTCCTTTTACTTTTCCAATACCGCAGAAAATACAGTATGTTAAATTTTTTTTTCATTTGAATCATCTGGAGTGAATTCTGTGTCCTGTCAGAAACTCCAAACAATAAAAATAACCGTATTCTTTAAAAGTAGATATCCACATGCGGAAGAATGAAATTGAATTATCTCACACTGCAGACAAAAATCAACTCAAAATTGATTAAAGACCTAACTTAAAACATGAAACTGTAAAACTGTTAGAAGAAAGCATAGGATAAAATTTCTACAACATTGGACTGGACAATGACATTTTGGATAGGACCCTAAAAGCATAGGCAACAAAAAATAGACAAATGGAATTTAATCAAACACTTCTGCACAGCAACAGAAAAACGTAAAAGAATAAAAGGACAATTTATGGATTATAAAAAAATGGCAAACCTTATGACTGATAAGAGGCAAATACCCAAAATACATAAGAAACTCAAACAATTCAATAGCAAGCACACAAATAATCCAATTCAGACATGAGCAAAGAACCTTGCTATGTTCTGAATGCCCTCCCCCCATTTATGTGTTGAAATTAATCAACAATGTGATGGTATTAAGAGGTGGGTCCCTTAGAGAGTAATTAGGTGGTAAAGGGTTCTCCCTCATGAATGAGATTAAGGCCCTTAGAAAAGAGTCTTCACAGTTGGCAAATATTTTTTCTCATTCTGTGGATTGTCTCACAGCTCTCTTTATGGTTCCTTTTGCTTTGCAGAAGCTTGTCAGTTTGATGAGGTCCCACTTGACTATCTTATCTCTTATGGTATGGGCACTTGGAGCTTTTTCAGGAATTGGTTGCCAGCTCCAATTTCCATAAGGATGTCTCCTGCATTCTCTAAGATTCTTATAGTTTGAGGTTTTACATTTAGGTCTTTGATTCATTTTGAGTTACTTTTTGTGTATGGTGATAGGTAGGGGTCCTGTTTCAATCTTCTGCGTGTGATCACCCAGTTTTCCCAGCTCCATTTACCGAATAGGTTCTCCTCTTCCCAGTTGTTGGAGGCTTAAAGAAACCCAAACGCACCGAAAGGAAAAAAACAAACAGCCCCATTAAAAAGTAGGCAAAAGATGTGAATAGACACTTCTCAAAAGAAGATATACACGTAGCCAACAAATACATGAAAAAGTGCTCAGCCTCACTCATCATCAGAGAAATGTAAATCAAAACCACATTGAGATACCACCTAACCCCAGTAAAATGGCCATCATTAGTAAAACAACAACAGATGCTAGCAAGGATGCAGAGAAAAAGGAATGCTTCTACAGTGCTGGTGGGAATGCAAACTAGTGCAACCTTTTTGGAAAACAGTGTGGCGATTTCTGGAAAAACTAGAAATTGACCGTCCATATGACCCAGCAATCCCCCTATTGGGAATATACCCAGAGGAGCTCAAATCCTTCTCCAAAAAAGATACCTGCACACACGTTTGTTGCAACTCTATTCATAATAGCAAAAACATGGAACCAACCATGCTGCCTATTGAAGCTGGACTTGATTTACAAAATGTGGTACATATACACAATGGAATAGTATGCAGTTATAAAGAAGGACAAACATATGGACTTTGAGGCAACTTGGATGGATTTAGAGTCTATCATATTCAGTGATCTATCACAGAAACAAAGAACAGCGTACTATATGTTCTCACTCATAAGCAGACCTTGAACAGTTATCATAATACTATAAGAAAGGGATTGGCAGTAGTGGGAAACTGCCAGGGGATGGGGGTGGGATTGGCAGTTGAGGGAAACTGCTGGGGAGGGAGAAGCACACCTCATCCACAAGGAAGGGTACATGTACAGTGAACATTTGTAAACATAACCCTGAATTGTATCCCACATCCTTATAATAAAGAAAAAAAGAAAAGAAAAGAGGCTTCACACAGCATTCAGCCATTCTGCCCTTCTGCCATGTGAAGACACAGAAACAAGGTGACATCTGAGAAACAGAGCAGCCCTCAGAAGGCACTGAACATGCTGGGACATTGATCTTGAACTTGACTGTCTCCAGAACTGTGAGAAATGGATTTTCACTATTTATACATTAGTCAGTCCATAGTATTTTATTTCAGCTGCAAAAATACGCTAAAACTTCAACAGACATTTCTTAAAGGAATGACTATGAAAGGCCAACATCTAAAGTGTGCAATATCTCATATCGTCATGGAGATACAAAGCAAACCACTATGAGATATCACCAGCTCCTGTTCAAACAACCAGTATAGAGAAGATAAAAGACAACAAACACCGTTGAGGATGTGGAGAAAAGGGAACCCTGGTAGGAATGTAAATTAGTACTACCATAATTGAATACAATATGGAGGCTTTTCAAAACACTAAAAATTAAATTGCCATATGATCCAGCAATCCCATTTCTGGGTATTTATCCAAAGGAATTGAAATCAATATGTGGAAGAGATATCTGCATTCTGGTATTCACTGCAGCAGTATTCATAATAGTCAAGATATGGAAACCAACTAAGCATACATTAACAAATGAATTGATGAAGAAAATGTGGCATATATGCATGATGGAATACTATACAGCCGTAAAAAAGAAGGAAATTTTGTCATTTGTAACAACATTGGTGATCTAGAAGACATTGTGCTAAGGGAAACAAGCCAGGCACAGAAAGACAAGTCCTGTGTGATCTCACTTAGAGGTGGAATCTAAGACAGTCAAACTTAACGGAAATAGAGAGTTGAATGGAGGTTTCTAGAAGCTGGGACTGAGGGGGTGGAGAAGGTGGTGAGGTGATGGGAAAATATGTGACTTAAAGGGTGCAAACTTCAATTATACAGGAGAAATAAGTTTTAGTGATCTACTGCAGAGCATGGTGGCTATACTTAATAACAACATATTGTGTATTTCAAAATTTCTAAAATAGTAGACTTCATGTTCTCACTACACACAAAAATGGCAAGTAGGTGAGTGAATAGATATGGTAGTTAGCGTGATTTAATTATTCTACAATGGGTATCAAAACATCACAATTTGCCCCACTAATATATACAATCATTATTTGTCAATTAAAAGCATTTTTAATGTAGATATATGCACAATGTAAAAAAAAGATGAGCTATGTTTATCTAATGGCTATGAAAATATAATTAACTAACTATGAAGTGACATATTCAAGTATAAGTTATAAAAATTAAAAATGAATTTTTACTTATGACTGTAGATGTGTAAAAAAATGTGTAACATGGAAAAAAATTCAGCAGGAAAGGGAATTGCAATTAACTTTCCTGATTGGTTGCAGTGTGTGAGCGGCATTCCCATGAAGTGGACACTATCATTGTCTTTAAACTATAGAAACCAAGAAGGAAAATGCCTTGCCCATAGCCACACAGTTAGGGAATGGCAGAGGAGGAATTCGAACTTAGGCAGACTAGCTTCTAAGCCTATAAGCTCTTAGCCACTGAACACTATTACCTCTTGTAGAGAAAACAGAAAGTGAAGGGAGGTAACATCTACTGTGCACCTGCCAATATCAGGAAGTGCTTCGGCTATGGTCATGCACAACATCTCACTGATTGCCTTGCTGGCAGTACTTGACACTGTTGTCCATTTTCTATTTTGAGAAACACCTTCCTGTCTAGGTTTCTATGACACCACCTGCACTCTGGCTTTCCTCCTCTTTCCTGGTCTCTCTCTCTCTCTCTCTCTCTCATTTTCATTTCCTGGTTCTTTCTTGTCTGTTCTATCTCTGCATATTTAAATGTTTTGAGTTTCTTTCTTGCTTCTCTTACTCTGGGTTGAGTTCATTCAATTTGGTGGCTTTAAAATGTCAAATATATGTGGTTTACTCTGATGTTTTACTCTCTCTCCTTCTCTCTATTTCTCTCTCTCTCTCTCTCTCTTTATCTATCTATCATCTGTCTATCTATTTAGAGACAGAGTCTAGCTGTGTCACCCAGGCTATAGTGCAGTGGCTCAATCATATCTCACTTAAACCTCAAATTCCTGGGTTCAAGAGAGACTCTTGCCTCAGCCTCTCAAGTAGCTGGATCTATAGGTGTGCACCACCATGCCTGACTAATTATTATTATTGGTATTATTGTTTTACAGCCGGGGTCTCATTATGTTGCCCCGTCTGATCTCAAACCCCTGGGCTCAAGTAGTCTTCATGTCTTAGCCTCCTGAATCTCTGGGATTACCAGTGTGCGTCATGATACCCAGCTGATGTTTTTATTCATAGTTTATTTCCTTTCTTTAATGCCATACTTGTATGTTCAACTGCCTCTTTGACAGCCCCCTTTGGTTGTCTAGTAAGCATCTCAAACCAACATGGCCAGAGGATGCCCAGTTCATTTCTTCCTCAACTTGCTTCTCTCTCTGTCATCTCCAGTTCATTAAATAGCACCATTATCGGTTCCAGTAAATCAGGTTAAAATTGAAGAGTTATCCTGGAATACTCACGCTTTCCTTCCCCCAAATACTTAACCACCTAGCTTCTGTCAACTCCAATCCATCCACCTCTCTCCCTGCTCATGGCCTTTATCTTCTGCCTCAGTCACCGTGGTCATTTCCTAACTGACCTTGTTCTTTTAAGTCTTTCTGTTCTTGAAGGATTTCTACACAAAGACACAGAAGTGATCATTTTAAGCCACTTGACTGCTTCAAACCCTTCACCGATTTCCAAATAAAATGCAATCTAAACCCTCCTTTTCATGGAATGAAAACCATACCTAAGCTATCCTCTATTGAATAAATGAATCCTGTCATATGAACGTTTCATCTTTATAGTCACTCTTGCAGGTGGCTATGTGTACACTCCTTTTAGTCAAAGTGGAAATGAAGGCAAAGGGGGGATTACATTATTGTTTCTGCTCCCTCAGTAGATCTTTAAGTCAGTTTTTAAATGACCTTGACTAATGGTACTATATAGAAGCAGACAATATTTTCTGAATTGCTTGTAATGTGTTAGACATAGTTCCATGTTGGACATTGTTTATGTATTATTTTAATAATTATAATGACAGTTTAAGGAAGGGTCTATTGTTCACATTCAATATTTGAGAAAAAGGTTCAGAGGGTGTAACTTTCTCAAAGTTCTGTGCTGATCATTGGGAAAGGGTTAACCTGATACCAGGTCTGTAAATCCCAAACCAACAGGCAAACCACATGGCTACACCATCTCCTTTAAAAGATGGTGCATACTTTTTATTAAAATTCCTCCAAATTATGCATACACATCTGATTTTTTTCTCTTCTAAAGAATGTAAGCTTCTTTGCAAGGATAGGCATTATATAGACTCTGTTTGTCTATGAAATGTCAAACAACACTTTTGCTCCAAACCTAGTGACTATTCATTCTAATTCTCCTTGGTTCATCCCAAAACAGTTGCCAAAGAACTCTTAACTATAAAATACAAAGCAGGAGGACATCTTACATAAGTATTTAGAAGGAATCCATTGAGGAAATAAACTTTTTATTTGATATCTTGATTTGAATATGTGATAATTTCTAATTAGTCAGGAATATTGTAATTTTAAAACATTTTATAACAAAGGCTTGTAATCATTTACACATGTGGTTATGATCAACTTCTTTATACAAAGGAAAATAAATTTATGACAAATGGTATGTATTCACACTGGGAGGAAAGAGCACAAAAATATTGTGTTAATAATTGACACAGTGATAGACAAGTAACAAAATACTCAAATTCTACTATACTGGGCATCAAAATAGTGAGCTTATATAAAGATTCTATTGTGTCCATGCTGGGAAAGAAACACAATGTGGTCTTTTGTTTGAACAACAACTGTTTAAAATTGCCAAAAATTTAGTTTACTACACAACTTGCTGCTTTGACAATAGTCAGTGCATTCATATGTTGTTCCCAATTAATCTTGTGCAGATGTATGACTGTTTCATGTCCAAAGAAATCACAAAAATATATTATTCTGCTTATTTCAAGGAAATCATAAATCAAATTTTAGTTCTTTTCTTTCCTTGTAAAACTCTTGCCAATGGAAAGCACTACCAGTAAGAAGTTAAGCAATTTGATACTTAAGGCAATTCAAGTTGAAACTGTATTCACTGTTACATAGATTTTTATTCTGACACTTAAATTTGATTCTTCACCTGCATTTACTCAGATATACTTTCTTTTATTTGTTTATTTTTTAAAATAGTGGAAATACACAAATATGCAGACAACAATAACCATATGGGAATGATTTTTTGTTTGTATGGCTTATGAACTGATCCTGATGAAAGTTCCCAGAAGGTGTTTCAAAAATATCTTGAGCGACAACAGCATCATTGTGATATCTACTGTCATGACTATTACCAGCTATTTCCATATATATATTCTGGTAAATTTATTATGTTTTAAATTATACCCAATGTGTGATTTTTTTTTTTTTTTTGCCTGATGTCCTAAACATGATAGCCATTGCATCTCTGACCTACTTCTCTGCATTTCTGAAAGTTTATTTGATGAGATACACCATAATCAGTAATGACTCAAGTGGTTGTTTGCTTTTGGATATTTTCCCTTCTATTCCTCTGATAAACTCTGAAACAGATTTGAGAACATTGAGTAATGGCAGAATTGGATATGGACCAAGCCCAATTACATGTTTAAAAATTATAGTGTTGCCTATCACATAGGTTTTATCTTCTTTTCAGAGAATACACACAGCTGAAAATACCCTCAAATGAAGTTACTTTCTTTATGACCCTGTAAACAGGACTTGGTCTTTATGACTTGGAAACAGACATTACTTGCTCTTACCAACAGATCTGGAAGGAATGAGATAGAACTACTATTAAGCCGGACTTTTGTAACTCAAATTTAGTTATCAAATTACTCAATCAGTCATCTAACAAAGCCTGGAGGAGAAAAGGAAAATAAAAAGTTCTTAGTGTTTTGTTGGCAATGATGAAAAAAAAATGTCTTAGAGAAATGGTAAGGCTGAACTCGAAAGGTCAAGAGAATCAAGGCAAAGTATGAGTAGAGTTGAATATCTGACAAAGACTCTCTTTGACCAAACTTTGGTCACGTTCCTCTAAGTTTTCTTCTTGAGTAGACTTCATCCTTAGGCCTTGTCTTCAGGCCTGCACAGTCCAATGTTAGCAGGAATCTTGCTAAGTCAACTTAATAAGACTTTCCTGTCCGTGATCCTGGATCAAATTCGTCATGTCCCACGATCTCCCAGGTGATGCCTAATAATCCTAGCTTGCCTTCAGCAAGAATCCCATTAGGTCAGTTTAGCCAGAATTCCTTAAAGTCTCCTCTTAATGACTGTCCATCTATTCTTCCCCTCTGCCCTGCCCCAACTTACTCTTTGGCTATAAATCCCCACTTGTGTTTACTGTGTTCATAATTGAGTCTAGTTCTATACTATAGTTTATTTTCACCTATTACAATAGTTCCTGAATAAAATTGGTATTAAACTACTATCTGGTTCTTTTGTTGTTGTTTTAACAGTTTCAGATATATTTTGAAAGGGTAGATGTTGTGTTGCCAGTAAAAGAATAAGATTGAGGAGGAGGGAGAGGAGGCGGTAGAGAGGGAAAGGTCTATTTCTGCTCTCCAGGCCAGGGGTAGTGATATTCCAATATGTCTGTGCCATGGATGAGTGGAAACTTCCCAATCTTCCCCAGATGAGTGGAGCCCTCATTTCATGAGCTGCATCCTCCTTTCCTGTGCTCTGTTCTCTGTGTCATGCTTTCCCACTGGTTGGCCATTAGCCTTCACTGTTTACCCTGACACTTTATTTTACCACATTTATTGTTTATTTAAGTTGCCCTTTCCAACTTTTAAAAATAATGTATTCATTTGAGGCAATCCCTTCTCATCATCCCATTAATACAGTTAGAATTTGTCAGAACTTGAGCTGATGTCATCTTTTCCTTCTTAATAGTGAATCATAAAAATAATCAACATTGTGCCTTTAACTCTAAAGGCACCTTTGAATGTCTTTTTAAAAAAAAAATCTTTTGACTCTTTTCTTCCCTTTCTACAATTCTCCTTTGATTCAGGATGTTCCTCTTCAATTCCTACATTGGCTTCTCTGGTCACTTTAGTTCAAAACACAGCAGGCATCAACTCATTTTCTGTAGCCTCTCTCTCTCTGATTAATTCGCCGGATAATTCCTCCTGTTTCTCCTTTTCTTCCCAGTGAATTCTGATGGACTTCTCTATTCTGTCTGCTCTCCTGAGCAAGACTTCCTCGTTCCAAAGAGATTACTTGCAACCACCATAATGATTGTTTTCCTTCACTTTTTTGTCTTGAAAGCATCTTAATTTTCCTCTTCTTTGCAGAAGGTTTTTCATCCTGAGTCCCTTTCTTTTAATAGATTTGGGTCTTTTTTACACTGTGCATATGTTACCACTCAATTTTTAAAGTTCCCTTTCTTTCTGAGGCCTTGAAGCTGACCCAGATGCATCTGTCTCTACTCATTTTGATTTAGTATTGTAAAGTTTGCTCACATTTGTCCTTCTCCAAACAGATTTTGGGCACTACACACTCTGCCTTTTAAAAACAAAACAAAAGCAAAAATAAAAAAGCCCCCAAAAAGTTAACTCTGTGTTCTATATACCCTAAACTTTTATCAAATACAAGTTACCTAAAGCTTTCTCTAATCTGTTTTTGGCTATCCTTTTGTGTGTGTATGGTGTCCTCTGTCATGTTACTACCTCAAATTAATATTTCCCTGTTATGGCCTAAAATTTTGTGGCTCCCCAAAATGCATATATTGAAATTCTAGCCCCAAAAGTCATGATCTTAGAAAGTGGAGTCTCTGGGAGGTGATGAGGTTATAAGGAAAGAGCCCTCATGAATTAAGTTAGTGTCCTTACAAAAGGAGTCTCAGATAGAGCCCCCTTGCTCTTCTCTTCCACCATATGAGGACATAGCTAAAAGGCATCATCTGTGAGCCAGAAAGGGGGTCTTCATCAGACACCACATGTATTGACTGACACCTTGATCTTGGACTTCCCAGCCTCTAGAACTGTGAGAGATACATTTCTGTTTATAATCTACCCCGTTTATGACGTTTTAAAAATAGCACTCTGAATGAACTGACATTCCTTATTCAAATTCCAAATCAGTCTCTTGTAACGTCTAGCATGTCAGAATGATACTTGTAGACATCACAGGGCTGCTCCTCTTCATCATCCCTCTAATTACTGTGGGAGGCAAACATCCTTCTACTTTGCTGCTTAGAGTTTGGGTCCTTGACCCACAGTGTTGACATCACCTGCATACTTTTTAACTGCAAATTTTCATGTTGAACTGCAGATTTTCTGAATTACAATCTGCTTTTTTTTTTTTTTTGAGTTGGAGTCTCACTCTGTCGCCCAGACCAGAGTGCAGTGGCCGCCCCCGGCCACCGCAGCCTTGGCCTGCTGGGCTCCGGCAATCCTTTCGCCTCAGCCTTCTGAGTAGCCGGAATTACAGGCATGCACCACACGCCTGGCTGATTTTTTTTATTTATTGTAGAGATGAGGTCTCGCTGCCCAGGCAGGTCTCGAACCCGCGGGCTCAGGCAATTCACTCTCCTCAGCCTCCCAAAGGCGTGGAATTACAGGCTGAGCCACCGAGCCCGACACAATCTGCTTTTTAACATGATCTCTAGGTAATATGTATTCATAGTAGAGGGTAAAAAGCACTAGTGTGCTACATATATTCAAACTGGAGTATAGCTAAGAGTCACCTGAGTGAACTCAAGTGTTTTGTGACCTGTGCCCCAACCATATTGGCTCACGGCCTCTCAGTTCCTCTTGGAACTCATGTATGGCATCCATATACCTATTACAGTTTCTGCGCTCTTTCTTCTTATTTAAATTTACCACTCTTCTTCCCAGCCTGCACTGTGGTCATGTAGATGAACCTCTTTCCATACCCATGGGCAAGGTAAGGCAATTATTTTATTTCCCATCTTACTAATGGACAAACTGAAAAGGGAAAGTACGTTATTTTCTTAGAGTCACCCAGATAGTCACAAGCAGAATGAAAACATACACTCTAACTCCTTAAATATTCCATTACCATGCTGTTTTTTGTTGAATAAATGTATAATATTGTGCATTTTCGGGTCAGTTTTTTGTGATATTAAGATACTTGCATCCCAGATTATTGTCAAAAGCTCATTGGAAGTATAAAAATATTTGTAGCATGTTATCAAGTATACCTTGAGAGAAAGTCATCAAAGAATTTGAAGCTTTAGAAATCATACATAAGAGAGCATACTATATTTCTTTACAAATACACATAAATTGGTGAAAAAAAAACAAGAGAAAATAGATTAAGTCCACGTATGTTTTGGGGAACTATTACTAGAACTATTCAGTGATATGTGCTGTTCTGTTTATTGTATCTTCATCCAATTTGTCTTACAGTTCTTCATAACTCACTCATCATCTTCCTTTTTTCTTCAAATCAATGCAGTGTTATCATCCCCTCTTGCTGTATGTTTTAAATATCTCTAAAACTGATATTGAAGGAGTGGTTTGGGGAAAGAAATGAAAACACATTGAAGGACATTAAAAACTTTATGAATGTTCACAAAAATTTAGAACTAGTTATTTTTACAGTAAGAGTGGTAGTCTAATTTGAGAGTCCTAACAACTAATATCTTAATAACCACATAAGTTTTATAAATAAATCTATTAGTTAGTAAGTTTGGCATGCACTTTTATAGATAAACATCTGTAGCTGAAAGAAAACTTTACTACTAATTCATAATTTAAAATTAGGTGAAAATACTTCACTAGAATCTTCTCATTTCTCTATTTCCCTTAAAATCTTTATTTATATAATATGATTTATAATGTGGAAATCAATGTTATGGACAAAACTGAAACCAAAGAGGCAGCGTGTGGAGTGAATGTAGAATGGAGGGTTATATGCAGGATTGACTTGGAACTTTGCATCTGCTATTTATTGTGTGATCGCTGATGAGTGAGGGAAAGACATACACCTTATGATTTGCTTAGAATTTTCATAAGTTTAAAAGTGAAAGTCTTGCGTCTAGGACTTCCTCTTGTTTCAGGGAAACCTTCACCTGAATAAGTGGCATAGACGTCCTAAGAATCGGATCCTTTTTGTGAAAGGTATATGTATGTGATGAGATTTAAATATTTCTTTCTCTCTCTGTATACATATATATACATATATGTACACAAATATATATATATATATACACACATATATATATTCTACTGTAGTGCCTATAAAAGTTATTATCTAGGCAGATGCACAGTGAATGTAATAGATAAATCCTAGCTATAGCAGAAAAATATGACAAACTGAACAGCAGAATTTGCAATTTGAACACAAATTCACTAACACAAGTAGTTTCTCTAAAAACTCATAGAGTAAAATCAAATGTTATGTGGGAAACAAAATGCACCTTGATTAAATAAAGAAGTAAAGAGTTTGAGATATTCTGCAATCTGGAAACCAAAATTTCAGTTTTTAACAGTAGAATGTGTTGGCAATACTCTTTAGTCCACAATTGAAATGAGGGAAATTGATGTCATTTTCCACTAAATCTCCACAAAGGTTCATGGGAGAATGTTCTTTAAACAAAAAATCAGTGACATCTCTCTGATTCATTTCCTGATTTTACTTCATTAAGTTTTAACAAGAGGCTTCCTGGAATGTGGAAGAACTCCATTTATTCTGTTGTTCTCACAGTCCTAAAATAAGCATGTACTGAACTCCTCCATGTCAGGAAATGAACCTGACATTGTGGGTATAAGATGATCATCTCTGCCCTGAAGGAACTTATGACTTACAGGGGGATTCAGGTGTGCATTCAGGTGGTTAAAATGCAATCTGATACACGCCAGATAGAACTCTGATCAGTGCTATGGAGACAAAAATGACAAACACCGATTTGCCTAAAGGAGTCAGAGAGGTTTTCAAAACTTGTGACACTTGAGTGGAGGCTTAAAGGATGAGTTGGAATCCACCACGCGGAACAGAGTCAGAAAGGCTTTCCCATGAAGAGTATCGAAACACAAGAGTATAGTAGGAGGAAGCCCACCATCCTGGGGGAGAGCAATTCTTACAGAATATTGGTGTCAAGGTCAGAAAGATGGGCAAGAATGAGCTTGGAAAGACTTTGCTAACATCATTATTTCTTAACATTAAGGCCATTAGCCTTTTTCTTGTAAGTATTGAGGAAACCTCAAAATTCTCTAAGAAGAACATTGAGCAGCTTGAATTCTTGTTTTCTGGAAAGATTAACTTTGGCAGAAGTATGATGGAATGGTCAGTGTGGTGAGAAAGACTAGAGAAAAGGCTGCTATATTAATCAAGATAACTATGAAAATAACCAAAGCAAGCCAGTGGTTGTTGAGAACCAAGTGAAAGCAGAGTTTAGATTGGGTATTTTCTATAGGACTCTTTCAGTAATTGATAAAGAATAGTAGGAGGTAGTTTCCTTCGGACAACCGATTTGATTGAGCTTTCAAGGTGAAATTTCACTAGCTTAAACTGTCTTTGTTGTATTTGGAGAGTCATAAAGGAAATCTGTGCTTGACCTGTCAGTTCACTTTGGGGTTATTGTGACTTTAAAAGCCTAGAATTTAAAATAGAAATATTGCTTTTAGAGAGAGAAAAATGGTTAATCTTAGAATCTACATTCTACTTGAATTCACAGGGGAAAGAAACCGATCCAGTAAGAATAGAATTTAGGTTGTCAAAGTGAGCCCAGGGTACAGAAGTCTTATGGGGACAGAGCACATCGAAGTGGTATGTGCATTTGGAAGTTAAAAAAGACTGCTTTTTACTTGGAGGGTCACTCTATCACAGAGCAACTAATGCTTTCCAGGACCCCAAAGATGTTTAACATTTATCTTGGGTTAAATCTAGAGTCTTTGTAATTCAGTAAAAGGATTGTGTCATGGATGATCAAGCCAGCAAATAGTGCTATGGGAACTGGAATGCTTCAAGAGTAAAGTGTGCTTTTGGGTGCTGGCAAATTGTAAAAACCTAGATGAAATCTTTCAGTGAACACAAGGAGAGCAAGTAACTACAACAAATTAACAGATAAAAGTGTTGTAAGTGGGAAGGATTTACCAGAATCTGCTTTGAAACTTGGGCCACAGAACCATCTTAACATGCCTTAAATACTTGCGGGCTGTAAATAGCCATGATAATCAAAGACAAGCTGGTGTAACTAGACTGGTTTCAAGAGAAGTTAATGAAGTAGACAGGAAATTACTGGTCCTGGGACTCTAAATGGGGGAAGCTGGCAGCATAATTTCCATAGAAATTATGGAAAATGTGATCTACTTGATCCATTAAGAAAATATTTTTCTTTTTGAATAGTCTTAGATTCACCAGGAACAATGGCTCAAGCCTATAATCCCAGCCCTTCGGGAGGCCGAGTTGGTAAGACTGCTTGAGCCCAGGTGTTCAAGACCTGCCTAGGCAACACAACACGACCTTGTCTCTGAAAAAAATAAAGCTACTAGGTAGGCATGGTGGTGCTCACCTGTAGTTCCAACAACTCGGGAGCCTGAGGCAGAAGGATCCCTGAGTCTAGCAGTTCGAGGCTATGGTAGTCATGATCCTGCCACTGCACTGCAGCTTGGGCAACATAGTGAGACTCTGATCAAAAAACAAATAAAAAAAATCTTAGATTTAAAAAATATAAATGCAGGCTTATTGTAACAAATGAAACAGTCAAATGGGGGAAATAGCAAATTAAAAATCTCTTCAGCAGACTCCCATCCCTGAGGAACAGATTAACAAAGTCTTTTACAAATCATCATACAGAGAATCTGGGTTTGTGTGGCAGTGTTTTTATAGAATCAATATAGGATCACAATTTTCTACAACTTTCTTTGTTTAAATAATTAATACAAAGTAATATATCATGAACAGCCTTTCCAATAAGTAAACAAAAATATTAATTAATTCCATTAATTATGAGAACTCAAATTGTCTCCAGTGTCTGTCATTATAAGCAACGGCGCAAACAGACAAAAATTAAGGATGTGTGTCCTTCTTTTCTTTTTCTTTCTTTCTTTTTTTTTTGAGTCGGAGTTCACTCTATCGCCCAGTCTGGAGTGCAGTGGCACAATCACAACCACCGCAGCCTTGACGTGCTGGACTTAGGTGATCCTTCCTCCTCAGTCTTTCAAGTAGCTGGAACTATAGGCGCATGCCACCAAGCATGGCTAATTTTTTGATTTATTTTAGAAATGAGGGCTTGCCAAGTTGCCCAGTCTGGTCTTGAACATCTGAGCTCAGGCAATCCTCTTGTCTCTGCCTCCCAAAGTGCTGGGATGACAGGTGTGAGCCACCACACCCAGCTAATTTGTGTTTTTTTGTAGGCTGCTGTCATTTCAGTAGAGTCAAACAATGGGGTTATGGAATTTTTACTTATACTAGATAGTGCCAGACTATGTTTAAGATAAATTTCAGCTATCCATTCTCCCACTACCGATGTGGTTGCAAATCACCTAACTAAGCCTGAATGTTAGTGGAATTTTATAAAGCAAATACAATCAGTAAAATATGTTACTATGGCTTTAACTTGCATTTTCCTGAGTTTTGTGACTTTGGAATATGGTTGACAGCTTGCAAATACATTTATTAAATCTTCCCATTATTTCTTTTATGAATTGCTGATTTGTCTTTTTTTGGCCAATTTTTATGAACTCTTTCCTTTTCAGTTACTTCTCATCGGTTTGCAGGATGCCTTTATATATCCTAGAACTTGGTCATCTTTCAATATATTTAGATTTTGCCTTCTAGTTTATTTCATGTAGACAACCTACCAGTGTTACCAACTTTGTTACTATATATTGGTAGTTTTGTTATAATCAGCATGTTTTCTTTATGATTCAGTAGTACCGTACACCTGAAGAAATGTGCTAGACATATAAATGCAAGGGAGGAACCCCCTCACAAAAAAGGTATTTTTTTTTTTTTTGGAGGGCAGATCCCTTATAGTATATGCTTCTCTAGCTATGTAAGTGTTCTATGAACCCATTGGCATCAGTGTACCTGCTAGTGTTGTTATGAGAGGCTGTGTTGGGCTTCAGTGATTTATTTATTTATTTGAGATTCTTTCAGTGCACTTGCCCATTTCTTGATGGGTGGTTTATAAGCATATCTACCTACACCATGTTGAGTGTTCAAGCAGTTTTTGACCCAAATCTGCATGATCCCTGTACCCCAACCTCCATTCACATGATCTCACCTCAGCAACTTTTTCTTTTGATTCCCCAGATGAGAAAAGTCCTCAGAGGGAAATGTTTTGCCAATGTGGAAGAGATGAAACAAAAAAACGGTCGAAGAACTTGAAGGCATCAAAATGGATGAGTTCAAAAACTGTTTTGAGCAATGGAAAAAGCATTTGATAGATGCATTGCATCAAACAGAGAGTACTTTGAAGGTGACTAAGGTTTAAACATCTAATAATGAATACACAATTTTAAATAAATTATGGGTCTTTGGGTCCCCACTCATATACACTTCAATTAATTAGCACCCCAAGTATACACCCAAGTAACCACATTTAGGTCAGAAAATTAACCATTACCTGCTCTCCAAAGTGCCCCCAGTCATACTACCTCCAAATTGTTACATCTTTGTGCTCCCCAAAGGTAGCTGCTTTCCTAACTTTGAACAGTGTATATATTTTCTTTTTATATATTTTTCTTTTTGTATATTGAACCTAGAAATGGTACACAGTTTATTCTTTTGTGTCTAGCTTCTTGGAGGCAGCATTATGTACTTTTGATTCATTCATATTGCCTTTATCTAGTTGCTTTGAGTAGCACTTCCACTACTATGAGAAGTAGAAGTGGGGAAAGCAGACATGCTTCTTTGTTTCTGACTTTAAAGGAAAATCTTTAGTTCTTTCATGATGTTTGCTGTGAGTTTCTTACATATGTCTTTCAAAATGTTAAAATAATTTTGCTATATTTCTATTTTGTTTTTGTCATGAGAGGGGGTTGGATTTTGTCAAATTCCTTTTCTGCATGAAATGAGATGACATTGTGTCAGGTGTGAATCAGTCTAGTTTTGCTTACTCAGACCACAGAGGCAGGGGATCTCACAATGACCCAGGGGCCAATTAAATGTTTTTGAAAGCATAGTGTCCTGTGAGACTTTCACACATCTAAAATTGTGCAAATATATTCAACCCACACAGAAAATAATGAGAGAGAGGGAAAACAAACCACAGATGTTAGCTCAGAAATACAGAAGAGTGTGCTTTTCTCCCAGAAGAGCTTCCAGTGGCCACTGCTGACAGAAAAGAGGTCTCAGAGTTCTCACAGACAGAGCTTCTGCAGGCGTCTTGGCCATGGTCAGTTTCTTTGTGCTTTTCACGGCTCTTTGCAAGAGTGTGTCTTGTCATTGTGCAGTCATTTTTTGGCTCCACTTTCTTGTCAGGTCTTGGGAGTACCTGGTCACAGCAGGTGTTATCTTATAAATTCAGTTCACCATACATGTGCTTATCACTTTGAGGGGTCAGCAATTTTGATGCAGACTGAGTCATTTGTCATGATTGATTTCATTTTTGAGACATTTAAGATCACAAAATATTATTAGATACCACATACCCATGTGTTTATTTTTCTTCATTCTGTTAATGTAGTGTAGTATATTGATTGATATTTATGTATATGTTAAACCTTTCTTGCATTCCAAAAATATGATTTGGTCATGGTGTACAATCCTTTTAATATGCTATTAAATTTGATTTATTAGAATTTTGTTAAGAATTTTTGGCATCAGTGTTTATAAAATAATTGTCTGTAGTTTTCTTGTGTTATCTTTGGCTTTGAGAAACTGAATTTTGCTTCATTGATTTTGTTCATTGTGTTCCTGTTCTCTATTTTATTTATTTCTGCTCTAATTTTATTTATTTATTTTCTTCTGCTAGCTTTGGGTTTATTTTATTCTTTTTTAATTCCTTAAGTTTTGAACTTAGATTGTTGATCTGAGATCAAGTAAGTATTCACAGTATAAATTTGCCACTTAGCACTGATTGCTATATCCCATAAATTTTGGTATATTGTGTTTTCATTTAATTTGAGTCTAAGTGTTTTTTAAAGTTTTTTAGTTTGTTTATTTTATTTTATTTTTTGAGTTGGAGTCTTACTCTGTCACCCAGGCTGGAGTGTCCTTCTGCCTCAGCCTTCCAAGTAGCTGGAAATACAGACGCACACTATCATACCCAGCTACTTTTATTATTGAATTGGAGTCTCACTTTCTTGCCCAGGCTGGAGTGCAGTGGCATGCAAATGGCCACCACAGACTCGACTTGGTGGGCTCCGGTGATTATTCTGCCTTAGTCTTCCAAGTAATTGAAACTGCAGGCACACATCACCATACCAGGGTAATTTTTTGATTTATTGTAGAGGTGAGGTCTCACCAAGTTGCCCAGGTTGGTCTCGAACCCATGGGCTCAGGCAATCCTCTCACCTTGGTCTCCCAAATTTTTAAATTTATTGTAGAGACAAGGTCTTGCCAAGTTGCTGGTCTCAAACCCATGGTGTCAGGCAATTCTCTTGCCTTGACCTCCCAAAGTGCTAGGATTACAGGCATGAGCCACCACACCCTCTTCTAGTTTATTTTTTAAATTGACAGACTGTAATCAATTTATTACATATTTATGGAGTATAATTTGATGTTTTGATGCATATTCGTGTTGTATAATTATCTAATCAGGGTAGTTACTGGACCTCAGGCATTCATCATTTCTTTGTTGTGAGAACATTCAGAAGTCTCTCCTCTAGCTATTTTGTAACAGAATAATTTGCAGTTAGCTGTAATATGCAGCTTATTTTTCTTATTTCTTCTTTGACATATTGGTTGTTTTATTTTAAGAGTGCATTGTTTAATTTTCATAAATTTGTAAAAGAAATTTTACAGTTTCCTTCTGTTATTAATTTCTGACTATCTTGTGGTCACAGAAGATACTTTATATGATATCTATTTTTTATTTTTATTTTTATTTTTATTTTTTTTTTGAGTTGGAGTCTCACTCTGTCGCCCAGACTGGAGTGCAGTGGCCGCTCCCGGCCACTGCAGCCTCGACCTGCTGGGCTCCGGCAATCCTTTCGCCTCAGCATTCCGAGTAGCCGAAATTACAGGCATGCGCTACCACGCCCGGCTGATTTTTTGATTTATTGTAGAGATGAGGTCTTGCTGCCCAGGCAGGTCTCGAACCCGCGGGCTCAGGCAATCCGCTCACCTCAGCCTCCCAAAGGCACGGGATTACAGGCTGAGCCACGGAGTCCGGCGATATCTATTTTTAAAAATCCATTGAGATGTAATTTGTGACCTAACATATGATCTACACAGGAAAATTTCCGTGTGCAATTGAGAAGAATGTGTATTCTGTTGTATTTTGTTAAAATATGCTGTATCAGTGAAATCTGGCAGTTTATTGTGTGGTACAAGTTCTCTATTTCCTTACTTGTTTCTTCCTGTTTGTTTTCTCCACTATTGAGAGTGAGATATTGAAGTCTTCAAATATTATTATAGAGCCATTTATTCCTCCTTTCAATTCTATCAACTTTTGCCTCAGATATTTTGATGGTCTGTTATTAGTGTGTTAATATTTATAACTTTTTCTTGCTGTGTTGAACCCTTTACTAATATATAATATCCTCTTTGTCTATTATAGCTTCTTTTGATTTAAAGTCCGTTTAGTCTCATGTCAGTGTAGCCACATTTGCTCTTTTCTGGTTCCTATTTGCATAGAATATTTTTTCCCATACTTTCACTTTCAATCTATTTGCACATTTGGAAATTAAACAAAATTCTTTGCACTTTGCTAACCAAGCTTTGCCCCTGGATGTTGTCAGCATTATGTCGACTCTGTTTCAAAATAGTAATATCAGACAAATACAGTCAGTGAAATCTAGGTAGGAAAGTAGAATCCTGGTGTTTCTTCCTCTGCCATCTTACAAGAATCCTTGGTTCTCATTGCAGTTTGAATGGGAACTTTCTAGCTTACTAATGAATTTGAGCATCTTTTCATATCTTTTTTGTTTATTTATTTATTTGTCATTTGGATATCTTCTTTTGTGAGGGGACTGCTCAAGTTCTTTCACATTTCATCTATTCAAGTGTGTTTCTTATAGATTTGTAAGAATATTTTCTGTATTCTGGAAACTATCTGTATTTTAATGATTACCTATATTTTAAGTCTGTTCTCTCATTCCATGGCTTACATATCTATTTTCTGTCTCTTGATAAACATGGATTCCTAATTATACGTAATCCATTTTATTAGCATTTTTGAAATGATTAATGCATTTTCTGTGTGTTCTCTTTAAAGTATCTTTGCTCATCCCAAACTGATGAAGAATTTTATCCTGTAGTACCTTCGGGAAATTTTATTGATTTACTTTCACTTTTAAATCTTTAAACCATTTAGGACTGATAATATGGTATTCGATAAGGATCAAGTAGATGATCACTGCTTAAAGAAAAGACAGTTGTTTATGTTTCAATATTGTCTTTTCATAAACCAAGTGTCTATATATGAATAATTATTTTTCTGAATTCTCTAGTCTGTTTAGTTGGTCAATATGTCTATCTTTGTAACAATATTGTACTGTCTTTATTATGCAGCTTTAATGCAAAATTTTGATATTCAGCAGAGTAAATTTTCACACCTTGTTCCTTTTCAAGAATATTCTTGACCTTTTTCCTTTCCATATATGTTTCAGAACTGGCTTTTTTTTTATTTTAAAGGTGTGGGGTACAATTCAGGATTAGGTATACAAGTGGTCATTATACATGCACACATTACATATAAACACACAAACTCATTGAGGTTTTTATTTGAATGACATTGCATATGTAGATTAGCTGGAGAAAAATTGAAATCTTTAAAACCATAAGTTTTCCAATTTATGAATATAATTTATCCTTTCACTTGCTTTGGTCTTGTATATCTCAATAGTATTATATTTTTCTGCATAGAAGTCATGATCATCTTTGCTGCATTTTCTTAGAGTTTAATATTTTTATGTTATTGTGATTAATATTTATTTTTATAAAGAATATTTTTATATATTTATTTTGTAATCAGCAAGCTTCATAAATTGCTTCAATATTCTGATATTTTATTTATACATTTTTCAGATTTTCTATACACCAAACAATTTAAACCATAAATAAAAACAGTTTCAATTTCTAATTTCCAAGTGTTATATGTTTAAAAATAATTTTCATTGCAGTAAATCTGCGTATGGTAAAGTCTTAAATAATAAGTATACAGCTTGCTTAACTATCATAAAGTGAACACATGTGAAAAATAATTCTTGCTGAGAAATAAAACATGATCTTCACATGTGTTAAGCTAAACAAATGAATAAATAATAAATGTGTATGTGTATGTCTATTTCTAGATTCTTTATTCTGTTCCTTTGGTCTAATTGCCATTTTTACTATAATGTTGTGATCTCTTAATTATGGTAACTGTATAGTAAGACTCCATACATGTTTCAGATTCTTTATCTTTGTTCTTCTCTACAAGCTTGTTTTGGATGTCTTGGCTCTTTGTATACCACCTAAAACTTATAGAAATTGCTTATCTATCTCTGGAAACACAATTGCCTGAGAATTTAATTGGAATCGAATCTATAAATCAATTTCAGAGATTGACATAATAACAATATTGTCTTCTAATTTTTGAGCTTGATATGAAGTCTTTTGTATCCTTCTGTGTTACTCGGTCTTCTTTGATTCCCCTCAGTACTGTTTTTTGACTTCTTGCACAGGTGTTGCTTATTTTCTACAAATTTATTTCTTTTCTAGACCACTGCATATTTTATTATTTTTTCATTTGCTTATTGCTGAATTAAAAAATATAATTGATTTTCTGCATCATGATGCAGTAGTCAGAGACCTTGCCAATTTTATTTCAGTAATTCTGATAGGTGTCCTGTGGATTATTCTGGATTTTCTGCAACACAGCCATGTCCTCCATGAAATAAGGAAAGTTTTCTTTCTTCATTTCTATTCATTACCTCTTTTTTTTTTCTTACTTGCCCTTCGCATTTGCCAAGACCTCCAAAGCAACGTTAAAGAGGTTTTGTCCTTTTGTTCCAATTTCCAGGGAAAAACTTTTGACATTTCTCCATTAATTACATAACCATTATTAGAGTAAGAAAATTCTTTTCTATTTAGTTTGCAAAGAGGTTTTTTTTTTTTTTTTTGAGTTGGAATGTTACTCTGTTGCCTAGGCTGAAGTGCAGTGACATGCTCATGGCCACCACAGCCTTGACCTGCTGGGCTTGTGCGATCCTTCTGCCTCAGCCTTCCCAGTAGCTGGAACTACAGATATGCACCACCATGCCTGGCTAATTTTTTTTAAATTTATTTATTGTAGAGACGAGGTCTCGCCAAGTTGCCCAGGCTAGTCTCAAACCTCTGAGCTCAGGCAGTCCTCTCACCTCGGCCTCCTAAAGTGCTGGGATTGTAGGCATGAGCTGCAAAGAGAGTTTTAATCATAAATACCTGTTGTAAGTTTTCACATGCTTTTGTTCCATCTATTGATGTGACGGTATAATTTTACTTATTTTTAATGTGGGGAATTATTTTTTAAAAATTTGAAAAATTAAAATGTTACCAATCTTGCACTTTTATTTTAACCTGTTTTGATTATATGTTTTTAATGTATTGCTATTTTGGGGGGAGTGGAATCCTGCTTTGACTATCCTGTAAGATTGACTAGGTTTTGCTCTTAAACTATGGTTGTTTTTTATTCTTTGATAAATATTTACATTCTTTATTTATCCTCTCTCCCTCCCTTACCCTCTGTAGCCTATAGTAGTTTAAGTAACAGAAAGTGCCTTGTCTATAGAAGATTTTGTTGTAGATTTAATCATGCTCCCCAAAGTTTGTACATTGAAGCCATAACCTCCATGTGAGTATATTTGGAAACAGGGCCTTTAGAGAGGAAAGCAAGATTAAATTAGTTTGTAATGAAGAGGGACCTCATCCAATAGGACTGGTGTCCTAAAAGAAGTGGAAGAGACATCCACTTCTTTCACTATGCATGCATAGAGAAAAGGCCATGTGAGGACACAAGAAGAGGGTGGTCATTTGCATTCCAGAGAGATACCTCTCTACAAACCAACCCTGATGGTGCTTTGATATTTAACTTCAAGCTTCCCAAACTTTGAGGAAATAAAATTATATTGTTTAAGCCACCCAGCTTCTGGTACTGAATTAGGGCAGTCTGAGCAGACCAACACAGTTATCAACAAATACAAAGTAAAACCAACTAGGTCAGGGATTTTTTTTTTTAAGTTGTTCTTTTCTGTCTTCTTCTATGGTGACTGATTTATTCAAGTTTTCTGCTACCTGGATTAAAAATGGCATGCTATATTTTTAGGAAATCAACCACTTTATCAAAATTTAAACACTTATTTTTACTATAGTACAAACTTAACATTTAGATTTTAAGTTAAGTTTGCAAATTAATTCCTCCATTGAGCTTTAAATGGATGGTACTGTTGAAATATAATTTAAGTAGCTTGATCTCTTTGCTGCCCTATAGCCTATGTTTTAAATGGGCTATTTCTTCTCAAACTTTTAGTTTATGTCTTTCACTTATTTTATGTTAGTTTCTCTCTCATTATTTGAATGCAACCAGCCATATCTCTTTTTTACGCATCTCAAATGATTAATCATAGAAAATATATGATAGCAAATTTAGTAACTGTCTCAAAGACATCTTCAATACGCAATTCATGCCACTTAACTAGGTAGCTTCAATGTTCTCATGGAGAGTACATCCAATTCCCTGGCTTCCCAATATTTTCACCTTATTTCCAAAGACGTTTCTCTTTCACTTTATCTAAGCCATCAACACCTGCAGTTGTACTTGTCTACCAGATCCAACCTGATAGTCTCTACTCTTCCCTGTCTATGGACAGACATTGATTTTGAGATGTTTGTGAAGAATTAAAATGGAATTATAAAACATGCAGTGAGATTTGAGTCTGAAATTCATAAAAGTTGTGTGGAATGCAAATATAAATTGAAGAGGTATGCTCCTGGGTAAGATGCCATGGGAATATAGTATAGAGTAGAAGCAAGAGAGTGCCTAATGTTCAACATTGATTAGCTTCAAAATTTAAAAGCCAGACAGAGAAATGTGAGCCAAACTGGAAAAAAAAAAAGACAGGAAAATGTGGCCACAGAGGTGGCAGGAGAATCTGGTGTCATGAAAGTCAACAGAATGGAGTGCTCTGGAAAGAGGCAGTTTAATGATGCTTGGCAGTCAAGAGTACAAAATGTCCAGTGTTTGGAGTGTTATTGAGGTTATTTGAGTCCACATTCAAAACCATAGTGGCATAGAGGAATGAAAATCACACGGAAGAAGGTGAATAGGAGGAGAGGAAATTTTAAAGAGCATTTTAATTTTAATCTCTTCCCTTTACTTTTAGCATAAAACTCAAAATCCCTTATCTAATTTATGTCTCCTCCTACCTTCTTCTGTGACTCATCTCATGACATTTGTCCACTTTGAACCTCAAGTGATAATGGAGTTTATTTCAGTTACCTAAACATGCAAAGCTTGTCCACCAGACTTTAAGTTCCATAAGAGATGGAAGTAGATCTGTATTGCTGAATAAACTTTCTCAGGGTGTAGCAGAGTGTCTTGTAAGTAGTCAGTGTCCAATAAAGATTGTCTAATGTATTAATGACACTTTCGTATCTTAAATGAAATGAAGAAGTGACAGGATGAAGAGAAGAAGGATAAGAAAGAAAGGGAGAAAAGCAGAGGAGAAGAGAAGATGAACAAAAGAAGGAATAGAAAAATAAAGAATAAAAGCAATAAAGGTCAGCAATTACGATCTTTTCTTGATAATTCCAAAGTCGTTAATACAGCTGTAGCTTACAGCTGCTTTAGCAACTTAGCTTTTGACTAAACTTGAAGCTCTCTTTCTGTCATTGGTTCACACTCATCCCAACACATTCTTGTATTGATAGCCTACATGTGAGTCCTGGAAAACTGGATGCATTAATTGCATATGAAATAATCTGCATTGCTATATTCTCTTGACCACTAGGCCTTGGCATTGCTGTTGCTTCTGCCTAGATTATTTCTCCTTTCTGAATGTCCAAATCTGTGTTTTAATTATTTCCTACTAAATCATATGTGTCAGCTTAGATTTTGCTTCCTTCTGAGAGTCTTTCCTCCCAGAACTCGAATGAAGATTAGCATTATAACAATGCATTTAAAAAAAGATTGTTCTTGGTACATAGCGTAAGCTCACGAAATCATAAGTACTCTATTGTTGTTGTGGTTGTTACTTTTACACAATATTCATGTAAGAGAGATGGATGGAAATATATTTTGTTTTCTCCTTAAACTTATTATTGAGTTGTGAAGGGGATTTTAGAGTTAAATCTTAATAGCAAAATGGACCCAAAAAAGATTATATAAATGATTTTTAACAAAATTCATATTAGTTTTAAGCTCTATCTGACTCACAATTAAAAGTATACCATCAAGCCGGGCTCGGTGGCTCAGCCTGTAATCCCGCGCCTTTGAGAGGCTGAGGTGAGAGGATTGCTTGGACCTGCGGGTTCGAGACCCGCCTGGGCAGCGAGACCTTATCTCTACAATAAATTAAAAAATCATCCAGGCGTGGTAGCGCATGCCTGTAATTCCGGCTACTCGGAAGGCTGAGGCAGAAGGATCTCCGGAGCCCAGCAGGTCGAGGCTGTGGTGGCCAGGAGCAGCCACTTCACTCCAGTCTGGGCGACAGAGTGAGACTCTCACTCAAAAAAAAATAAAAAATAAATAAATAAATTTAAAAAAAAAGTATACCACCAGTAATTAGAAATGTGATAATGTTTTTTGTTTTTTGGTTTTCTTTTTCGCTAGCTTTGTTATTTTTTTATTGATGATGGAAAACAGCTGTTCTGCCGGGGACTTATTTGTTGAGAGTTTGCAATGATTAGCAAGGCTTGTAGTGACACATATGTCCTGGGCACTCAGAAAGGAGGAAAGAACTGGTATGTTTCTTTGAGACCACACAGATGCATTACATTGGTGGTAATGGCTTGATTACAGAGTGAGTGTCTTCATTTTGGAATTCACGCTTCAAAGCAAAGAGACAACTTCAAAGCAAAATTTGATTTATTGACTTTGACAAGAGCTACAGTCTTAATCCCAATGACATGTGTGTGGTTTCCTTCTGAGACAATGTTACTTTCTTCAAGCAGGAAATATCCTAAAACAACAAGTAACTGACAGAATTTTAGTTGTTTTTTAAAATTTTTTATTTTAAAGATGTGGGGTACAATTCGGGGTTAAATATACAAATGGTCATTGTACAGGTAAAGTTTGGGCCTTACTTTAGTCCCCACTTTACCTGGTTTGAGATCAGGTACTCTTATTGATGAAGAGTACCCCCTCCTCCCCTGGCAATTTCCCACTACTGCTAATTCCTTTCGTATAGTATTATGATAATTGTTTAGGGTCCACTTATGAGTGAGAGAACATGTGATACTCAGTTCTTTGTTTCTGTGATAGATCACTGAATATTATAGAATCTAAGTCCATCCAAATTGCTGCAAAGTTCATAATTTTGTCCTTTTTATGGATGCATAATATTCCACCATGTATATGTATCACAAGTCACTCTATGAAAAAGATACCTGCACGTGTATGTTTATTGCATTATTAGTCACAGTAGCAAAAACATGGAACCAACTGTGCTGCCCTTCGAAAGTGGACTAGAATTTTAGTTATTTTATAAGCAGGATAAGGTGGCAAAAATGTTGAAATTATTTTGTATACCTGATGCCATCTGTGTAGCACTTTACGTCTACCCTATGGCATATACACATGTACAACCTATATGTTGCATATAGGTAAGCTCACTAAATCATAAGTACTCTATTGTACAGTTGCTCAGGTGATAGCAGGGAACAAAACAAACATATGTGCCTTTCTATAGTTCCAGTCTATTATGGGTGGAGAAATGAACAAATACCTCAATAAATCATATAATATGCCAGATAATCCTGAATGGTATGAAAAACATGGAACTAAGCAGGGTAGGAGGAGGGGCAAGAAGAGTCAGGAGTTGGGGAGAGTTGCAGTTTATTTGAAAAAGAATGTGAGGGAGGCTCCTGAAAGTCAAATGAGACTTGATGTGGTAAAAATGCTGCTGTCAGATCTGGGGAGGAAGAGCATTCTCAAGGGCAGAGCAGGACAGGGAAAAAGACCCAGTCATGAGGTTGTGCTTGATGTGTTTGGGGCAAGGTAGAGAAACTAGTGTAAAGATGATTGTGGTGGTAATTGAGATAGTGTGAAGGGCACCTCAATGGATGGTGGATACCAGGGAACAGAGAGGCCAGAAAATTGGAAAAGTGTGTAAGTGGATGTTGAAACCACCATATGAGCTGTTAGAAAGAATGGCTGAGCTCAAATCTAAACTCTAAGAGTAATGAATGGCATGAGCTAGGGCTTGGTAGTTGAGATGAACAAAAAAATGACATTTTCTGTTTTTACGTATTTTTTATTGATACTTCATATTTGTACAGATGTATGGGGTACATGTGGTATTTTGTGATACTCATAGAACATGTAATGATCAATTCATAGTATTTAAGGTATCCATCACCACAAGCAGTGATCATTTCTTTGTGTTGGGAGCATTTCAAATCCTCTCCTCCGGCTATTTTGAAATATATAATACATTGTTTTTAGCTACAGTCATCCTACCGTGCTTTCAAACATTAGAATCGATCCCTTCTATCTGACTATATGTTTCTATTTTGATAAAATGACATTCAAAGGGAGATGTTTTGTGGAGGAGAGAGGGCATATGATCCCAAATTAGCGATTTCTGAAAGAGCAGAGAGAACCAAAGGTTGGAGTAATGGAATGAGGTCTACATTTTGAAAGTTGTAGGAAGAAACCTTTACCACTTGAGAAGGCTGTGGAGTAAGCAGTTTCCTCAGGGGTGCGACAGAAGTCAACTAAAGCAACAAGATGAAGGCAGAGAGTCAAAGGTAAAGGTAGGAAATTGTGCCGATGACTGACAATGAATATTCAAATTTGTCAATTTCAGTAAAGGTGTTGTGGTTTGGATTGTAAGATTCACTTTTAAAACCATGCCCACTAATTATTACCATCTATGCTCAGATTTAGAGGTAGAGGCACTAATGATGCTGAGTTTTCTTGACTAGTCTGAATATAAAATATGTAGAGCCTTGGCTTTACTCCATTTACAGAAATAATTGTAGATAACCTTTTAGATTTAATTTCATTTTTCAGAACAGGGAGATGAGCAAGCATAAAAGCAGCAATTTATCAGACTGCCCGAAAGGAAAGATATGAAAAATGTTGATAAAAATGTCCATCTGGACAGGACCAGAAATGATACTAAGAGGATTTTGAGGAGTTTCTACACAACTTTCTTAAATTCCAAGAATTTTTCTTAGTGGGGATGGTGATGTTTGAAAGCCACTTCATTTCTGGGATAGACTTCTGGTCTGCATTTGTGACTGTAGGGAGAAATAAATAATTCATATTTAGAACAAACCCTAATGACCTAAAGATGACTCTTTAGTAAAGTCATGGGATAAGAGGGAAATGGACATTTGTTTTGTTTCCCCAAACTCTTTCAGAACTCAGTGAATAATAACTGAAAGTAACAACATGATTTAGGGAGGGCTTCTTTAAAAAAAAATTGTCTGTGGAAATGGGAACTTGCTCTGTCATCTAGGCTGGAGTGTAGTGGCGCTATCACACCTAACCTCAGCCTTGAACTCCTGGGCTCACACAATCTTCCCGCCTCAGTTTCCTGATTAGCTGGGACTATGAGTGTGTGCCACCAAGCTGGGCCAATTTTTAAATTTTAGTTTGTATTTATTCTATAGATAAGTCTCACTATGTTGACCAGGTTGGTCTTGAACCCCTGGCCTCAAGAGGTCCTCTCACTTTGGCTTCCCAAAGTACTGAGATAACAGACATGAGCCACCACATCCAGCCAGGAGGGCTTTCATTTTAGCTCTCTTATCAGTGTAGACTTATATCACTGTGTATGTTACAGGAATTTTTCTTACTTTATTTTTTCCAATGTGTGCTAGTGAATTTTTATACTACTTCTTCATTAAAGGCAGAGAATATTGAATGCCTACCTTTATATTCTCATTTTGGAAACAGGGTGGAAATTCAAATATTAAATTAACTTGAAAAATATGAATAGTTCCTACTTTTCAAATTTTTAAATGTTTTATATATGATTGATTATCAGTACCAAGAAAAGTTTTGGAGGGTAAAAAGAAAAAGATATATCAAGAAGAGTTAAGTAAAAATAAGCAAAAATGAATATGAGCATGCTTGTGGTTTTCGTTTGTACCTCAGTGTCATACCTTTAACTTCTTAGTCCTACTTGATAGTAGTCATGCTAAAAAAAAACAAACCCCCCAACACCCCCCCCAAAAAACTCAGGGAAGCAGGCTGTGAATGATTTTTAAAGTATGATAAATGCACTGATGACTCTTCCACAAATAAATTTCCAAACTTCGGATGCAACAGGAGAGGGGATCCCCAAAACCCAGAGTTATCTTTTGGAGGGCAGGCTCCTTGTAGCACATCTGGAATTTGTTCCTTTGAATCAAATAGTCAGCCAAAGTTTTTATTTGAAAGTTTTGAGAAGGTTGCATCAAAATTTGTGGAAGAAATGTCCCAGGTTGTCGCAAACAGGTGACTGGTTTTCCACCATGTCAACACATCTGCCCACACCACACAGAGTGTTCACAAGTTTTTGACCTGAGAAAAACTTTCCCCAGATGAACAAAGTCCTCAAAGGGAAACCTTTTGCTAATGTGGAAGAGGTGAAACAAACAAACAAATAAACAAAAATGACAGAAGCACTAAAAGGAATCAAATTGACAGATTCAGAAACTGTTTTGAGCAGTGGAAAATGCATCTCAGTAGGTGTGTTGCATCAAATAGAGAGTGCTTTGAAGGTGACTGAAGTTTAAACATGTAAAACTTTAAATAAACAATTTTTTCATAAATAACTTCCCAGCTTTTTGTGTCCCCGCTTGAACACATAAAAACCAGTTTTCTCAAGGTCTAGTTCCAACATCACTTTCAAACAGCAGCCTGCCATTTAAAAAGTAGTTAAAAGCAATTTATATCTTTACTGAAGTCTCTCATGAAATCATCAATGGGGGGGACAGAGAATATATTCTTAACAGAAAAACTTTCAATAAATGTTTTTTTATCATATGTCTTGTTTTAAAATATCTCCCACTAAGTAGTGGCTTTTCCACATCTCTCTCCTCTTCCTTCCTCAACTACCCTAACTCTCCTTTGACCTTTGAATATGTTGATCTCAGATTTTTTTTTCTTTATTGCCATTATTCTATTGCCTAACATGCTGCAATTTCCACTTACATAAAAATGTCCAGAAATCTCTTAGCAAGACTGAATCTTCTCCAACTAAAATGGGAAGAAATTAGACTATAAAAACTCAAGCATTGATATTTTAACCCTGGCCAAATACGTCATAGTAGGGACTGAGCAGAAGTGAGTGAGAGATAAATCTTTAGTTGATCTTCAAGATTTGTATCTAAAAATCAAAATGTATTTGTATCAAGGCTCTAAAGTCAAAAGATTTTGCTGGAACTTTCTTGTTTTGTTGTTGTTGTTTGTTTGTTTGAGTTGGAGTCTCACTCTGTCACCCAGACTGGAGTGCAGTGGCGCTCCCATGGCCACTGCAGCCTCGACCTGCTGGGGTCTGACCATCCTTCTGCCTCAGTCTTCCAAGTAGCCAGAACTACAGGTGCGCGCTACCATGCCCTGCTAATTTTTGACTTATTGTAGACATGAGGTCTCACCAAGTTGCCTGGGTGGGTCTTGAACCCGCGGGCTCAGGCAATTCTCTCACCTCAGCCTCCCAAAGAGCTAGGATCACAAGCTGAGCCAGGGAGCCTGGCTGGAACTTTGTTTTAACTTGAATTTGAATAGAAATGAAAACTGCTCATGGCTCTCATTCCATATAGGGTTTAATTTCTTAACCAAACATTCCTTTGCTTTTGCTTAGTTCTTGAGACTTTTCACTGTCACTCCAAGGAAGAGAGGGCACTCAAGAGAAGATTCTAACACTGAGCTGCACAGAAGATTGAGGGGGAAAGGGAACTAACATCTTCCAGAGGATCCTAAAGTGAAACAGAACATGAATCCTTTCATTAGCAAGAGCAGACTCAAGGCTAGCAGGCAGCCTTCTGTTTACCTCAGGACTAGGAAGGAGACCAGCTGGCTTTCTCTCAAAGATAGAGAATGCTATTTATTGCTGTGTGAAAGAACCCTTGCCAGATTCAGTGTATCTGAAAAAAAAAATAAAGTTTACATGGATGTTTATTAAACCTCTGAAGAAAATGAGTTTGTTATAAGATGTTCTAAAAGTCGAGTGAACTCTGCAGTGTTTCTTTCCCTCCTCTTCTGCAAAATGAAAATAATAGTATTTGCCTACGTAGTGCCTCAAATTTGTTGAGAGAATCACAGAAGATAATATCTGTGAAAGCATTGGAAGAAATGAGCTGTAGATTTCCATTTATATTATACACATGTCAATATAGTTCTGTACATTCTAATTATGATCATTAATATTAGATCAATTTTTAAACCCGGCTTTATTGATATAAAATCAATGGAAGAAGGGTTTGGCTAATGGGCCCCATGGAACATGTGGGACAATTTAGAAAATAATTGAATATTGAACAATATTTAAAAATCACTTGGATACAGCTATCAGTGCTTTCTTTAATATTTGTGTGTGTGATGAGATGTAAACTTCTAAGAAAAATTAAAAGCTAATGAAATGTAAATAATATGAAAAGAAAAAAGGAAAGAAAAAAATAATCAGAACTGGTTCCACAACTGAAATTGTAATAATGCTAATGATAGCAAAACACAAGCTGAGTATTGATAATACTCAATAGCTTATCATTGCCATAATGATAAGCTATTTTTAGATTTGAAAACTACCGTTTTATTATATTATAACACAAAGAAAACTATTTTAATGTGAACAAAATATTTATGAATGTACTTTTGTTTTTTTGGAAGGAAATTTACTTTGCAAGCCAACAAGTACTGGTATTGATCAATATCACCTATAACTTTTCTATGCCAGGTTTTGCCCACTGGAAGAGCCCTCAGTAATGTTCCATTTTTTTTTCCTGTGGTAGCAGGGACCCCAGACATTTGCAGTAGGAAAATTCTTCATTGTGCTTTGGAAATATGTAGCATCCCTGTTCTGAGGGAAGCACACCTCAGGCGCCTCTTGTGGTCATTAAGACAAACAAAATTGCCAAAATATCCCTGCAGTTTTCCAGTAACCCCTGGACAGTGGTAAATCCCCTCCCACCCTTGTTGGGAGCCACTTCATTTTATGTGTCAGAAGTCAGAATCCCAAGGAAGTTAATTGATTCTCCAAAAGTCATCGGAGTTCAGATCTGGGAAGAACCTTTCCCTCTTGGTGCTTTTCCACTACCTCATGCTGCCTCTTCAAGTTCCAGTCAAGTACCATTGAGACAGCTCTGGAAAGTGACACAACAAAATTCTAACAGAGATGATCTATCTACAGTGGAAGCCAGGAGACAACAGTGAAAGGAATTTCACTCTTCAGTATTCTCATGAATTCTTTGAAGAATTCACAATAAGGTCATGTCGGATTGGTAATGCTTAAAACCAAAATTCTATATGGTGTCCTTTCTTGTTATTCCTAAGATGACTTAGAGAAGAATATTTTTGTGTACTCTGTGAGGTATTTCCTTCTATTTTTATGCATTGAAAGAAATGTCACCAAATGCTGTTCTGGGGGTATTACCACATGATTATAATTTCCACGCAGTCTATTCCTTTTAAATATTAAGAATTCTGAATAGGATTTTTCTTCCATTTGATTTTCTCAGCCTTACTCTTACTTCTTTTCTATGCAACATTGATGAAGTGTTTTCACATTTCATGTACTGGTGCCCATACACTGAAAAATAGCAAAATCATGGCAGGATACAATGGGTTGAACTACTGAAAATGCAAATGAAAAAATACATTTTTTTCTAAGTGTACTATTTACAAATGTGATTTTTCAGCAGGGCAGAAGACAGTCTAGATTAAGTCACTTCCAATGCTAACAAATAACATATCTCTTTTGAAAACTGATAGTATAATTTACCAACATAAGACCACTAGTATGTCGTACCAAACTAGGACCTCCCTCGTAAATGGTGTAGAGGCTACATTCTTGAGAGCATTATTCATTTTTTTCATATTTTCTTCACCAAAATCTTACATCACATGCAAATTCAGATGAGAATTAAGTTGAAATTAAAAGAGGCTCCAAGTACCACCAGGTCACCTCTTTCCAAATTGGGCCAACTTTTCTCTTCCTCTTCCACTGCATCCACATTTGCTGAAATTTGGCATCTCTGAATTTCTTGTTGTCATAGAAACATGTGTTCCTAGTTGACCTTTTGTTTTTCAAGGGGAAAGATAAACATGCCACCCACTGTCAGGGCCCAACCAGAGTTGTTCCCAGAGAGCTGCACCCCCAGCTGCAGAGTCCAGTGCTCAGGAGAGTGACCATCGCCCAGTCCTGCTGGCAGTGACAGGCAGAGGATGGACGCCAGCTGAACTAGGGCCAGGGCTTCATGAACCTCTTCCTATTAGGCCACATCCTGTCTGTCTGTTAGGAGTAAAGGAATGTTTTGGGTCAAATAAGAGCAGTCTTATGCAATATAACCCCCAGGGTTAATCTTTTGAAAATAACAGCAGGCAGGCCACCTGAGGTGAAGGGGAAGGAAGGACACAGCTCCCACAAGGCATAAGGGAAGCTTACACATTTTCGATTAGAACACGTGAAGAGGGGAATAACCTCATGTGTGTAAGTCCTGGAGACTGTCAATGGATTGAGATTTGGAAAATACTTTGGGTGCTGAGACTGGAATCTGGACCCAAATCCCAACAGTACTACCTTTGGCCTATCCTGTATCTTTGTGTGGTGTTTTAAAAACGTGCTGCTGGGCATCTTGGTGTCATGCTTTAGCCACAAGAGTCTATGAAGGAACCCTGCTTGGATGTCTGTCTGTACACTTGGCATCTTGACCTCAGTGTTCCAGAAACTTCTTCAGGCTTAACACAGAACTTCTGACCTCTTCCCAAACATTTTTCTCCTCCATATTTTCCCCCATTTCAGTCAACGGAAGGTGAATGCACACACTTATTAAATAAAGCCAAAATCCTCATGATCATTCCAGAGGCTTCCCATTCTCCTGGTGAACCTCTGTCCCATTTACCACATATAAACTGCCAGAAATCCCCTCCAACTTATTTCCAAAGTACTTCTGGAGTAGACTCTCTCCTCTGTGTCTGCTGTCATTCCTGATCCAAACAACTGTCCCCTCTCACTGGGTCTCCGGTGGTAGTCCCTGGTGAGTCTCCCTGCTCCCAGACAAGACATCCTGCAATCATCTTCCATTCTCCACACAGCAACCAAAGTGTTCTTTTACAAAGCCAGCAGGCTAAGTCATTTTTGTACTAAGACACTTAAGTGTCTTCCAAATAATATTGAAATTAGGCTCACCCTCCCTATCATGTCCTAAAAGGTCATCTGTGGTCGGACCCCTGCCTAGCTCTGTACACCCCCCCACACACACACTACTACCCCACCTGACTCATTGCACTCCTCTGTCTTCTCTCAAACATGCCACACTGCTTTCTGCTCAGGTCTCTCTCTGTGTCGATCCTCTGCCTGAACCGTCCTCTCTCTGGAACTTTCACATGGTCTGCCACTTGACTTCAGGACTGTGCTTCATAACACCTCACTAGAAAGGCCTTCCCTGGTAACACTCTTTGTAATGAAGATACAATTCAATTAGCTAAAATATTTAAAAAAGAAACCTTTCTCCCAGTTACCATTGCATCACCCAGTTCATTTTTCTCTGTAACAGTTATTGGGTCTAAGCTTATCTTATGTGTTTTTCTGTTTACTGGCTGTCTCATCCAGAACAGTGATCTTGACTGGGACTAAAAATTGTTTGACAACAAAATGAGAGTTAAATAAATTTATAACTAATAAATGCACACACATTCATTAAATAAAAATTCTTCTAATATCATGAGAAAGCTAATCTCTTTAATCCTTATTACTAGTGACATCTTGGCACACTTTCTTTTTTGCTCTTACATTTAGCATCCTCACTTCTTCCTGAATTGAGCAGAAGCACAACTTAGACTTGATGCAAAGGGAAAAGAAGGTTGATGCACACCTAGCTTTGTGTGGTTCTTGGGTGGGAAACTAGGGCCCTATATCACCATTCTCCTAAGGATCCTCCTCCAAAAATCCACTTTGATTTGTTGCTTTAAGGGAGATTTAGAAATGTCTTTCCTTTCCTGCTCTGGCATAGAAGATCAAATAAACATGTTTGGACTCTACACACTTCAGGGCATATACGTGTTTAGGGTAGTTATACCATGCTCTAAAAACTTCTTTTTCCTGGAATATGCACATATAGCATCCAAACAGAACACACTCTCTTCTGAGTCCAGTGAGCTCATGGGTGGTCTGGCATGAGACTCTCACAATGATACTTCAGTGTATTGCTCATAGTGGTTCATGGCGTCCTGAACCCAAAGAGATCATCATGTTATTGCAATGTTATTATTAAAAACTGCTGCTTCAATTATAATTGTTACACATATTCTATTCTACAAGCAAAAAAATATATTCATGCCTATATTTTTAATTCTTCTTCCATAACCACTGGCTACGAACTTTACACTTGTTTTTTTGACAACAAATAACAATATATATTTTCCCCTTTGCCTTCAAATCAGCTTTTACCTCAATCTGATTAGTTATCTTTTTAATCTGAAGATATATTTATTCCTCAAGTTATAACATATGCTTTCTCGGTTTCCTTCTTAATTTTAATGAGCCTCCATAAATTATGTAGGTAGACAGTGTGCTCATCTTTTCTGATTTATGACACAATATACATTAATGACTCAAGGAGTTCTCCAGCCAGCCCATTTAGAAGTCAGATACATGTCATTGTGATTTCTTCACTGTGTTTCTTTCTAAGGCGATCTCTGGTTCTTGCTAGAGAGTTCCATCTTGTCATAGCCTGGTGATTTGTGAACTTTGGTTCTCTAAACCTTAGCTATTCCAAGGTGAAATGCAAAAATGTATGTATGGTTAAGAGGAGACCCCAAGGGCAAAGCTGTAAGATACTCAGCTTCCCCTTCTACCAGAGAAAATTCTCTTGCTCTGTTTTAAATATCAGAATCTTTAGTATTATTTATTTTGAAGAAATAATTTTCATTACAAAGAAAGTTTAAAATTGTCATTTGATCCATGACTTGTGTAGCTCTGGATAACACATGACAAGGACCAGGCTGAAGCAAGCTTACCTTTTACTATACAAAAAACTTAGGTCTACAAGGAACCAAAGTATTTACAATGCTTAGAGGTCTTGGAATATGGCTGTCAGAGCTCAAGCTTGTGGGGAAAATTCAGGACCTCCATGTATATGCCTGTGAATTAATCTTTTCCAATTTAATGCTAATAACAATAACAATAATAATAATCAACCATTGTCTTTAATGTGAACCATGTTCCTTGACCCTTCAACATAATTGAGTGAACCAGTAGTCCATATTTATATTCTTTCACTTTTTGCTTCCTTTTCTTTGCTTTTGATTATATTGTCCCTTAAGTCTACAACCCCCCAATGAAAATTTCTACTTCCATCATTCCAGAAATCGCCCCACAAAAATCCTTCTCATCCCTCTGAACTTAATTTAAAATTTTGTCTCTTCCATGAAGTCTCCTGTCTTCATGGAGATTGTTACCTCTTCTGTACTATAAGGCTAGTACTTTGATTTTGTGCTAAAATCATCCTATCCCAGTTTACAGTTGTTTCACTCTGCTTGACCCTAAGAGCAGGCTTGCGCCTTACATTTTGCTATCACCTCCATCATGACCTCTTCACACCAGTGCAGACTATAATTCCTTGCATTCAGTAAATAATCAATGAATTACAGTCTGAGATTTGTTGGAAAGGTAGATGATAGTCTAAGTTCTTAATTTTAGACATCATGACCCAACCCAAGCTAATGTAAGCAGAAAATAAATTTATTCTAGAATGTTGAGAATGTATGCTAAAGTGGTGGCAGAGAAATAGTCCCATAAAAATCCCTAGGCAGCCACCACAGACACAAATATAGCTGCTTTGTGCTAGAAAACTTGAGTGCTGGAATTTGGACAGGCTGACAAATTACCACCACTTTTGGAACTTGATGCAGTTTCACTTACTGCCCTCTTCATCAGAATAAATTTCCTACCAGCCTTGCTTCTTTGCATTGAATACCTTTGAGTCAAAGAGTTGGGATCTAGTGAGGTTTCATTTTATTAATAGAACCTGTGTTCTAGCTGCAAGAGAGGCGGAGAAAAAGAGTTTTCACCTCGATGGAAGTCAGTCTCTGTCCCAAACAAGACTCACCAGGTGAAGAAATGCTGCAAAATTGAAAAGGGTTTTAGAGGCTAGGTGTATAAAATACATGCAATTACAGGTATCATTATAAATTCCATATTTTAAAAATGCATATTTAGCCAGGCTCAGTGGCTCAGCCTGTAATCCCGCACCTTTGGGAGGCTGAGGTGAGTGGATTGCCTGAGCCCGTGGGTTTGAGACCTGCCTGGGCAGCGAGACCTCATCTCTACAATAAATCAAAAAATCAGCTGGGCGTGATAGTGCGCGCCTGTAATTCCAGCTACTTGGAAGGCTGAGGCTGAAGGATCGCCAGAGTCCAGCAGGTCGAGGCTGCGGTGGCCGGGAGTGGCCACTGCACTCCAGTCTGGGCGACAGAGTGAGACTCCAACTCAAAAAAAAAAAAATGTATATTTATTTATTTAATTACTCAAATCCTTAGTTTCCCTATTCTAAGGTCTGCAAATGTTCTTAATTTCTATTTGTCTGCATATGTATTTGCCTATATACACAGAGTGCCAAAAAAGTATATACATTTTAAGAAAGAAAAAAACTCTATTAAAATGGTAATTCTCAATATATACCAATAACAAAAGATGAATACAAGTCACGTTTGACTTCCACAATTACACGAGATGCTCAGAGTGGTTACCATCAGCGTCCAGACACTTCTGATGACAGCAAATGACTGCAGGACTTGCTGCTGGGTGAGGCCCCCCAGATCTTTCCTTGTGCACATCACATACAAGACCAAGCATCTCAAACTCATCACAAGGCGTGCAATTGTTAGACGTATCAGAGGTTCTGCCACATACCCACGCCTCCATTGTCGTTGTACTTCCACAATGTTCTCAAAGTTCAAATACCACTTCGACATGGTTTTGTGCTCCTTGAATGGCAGCCATGCTTCTGTCATTTTCTTTGACTGTCCTGCCTGTCACGTGGTGATACTAGCATTCAATTGAAGCATTCCATCTTTTAAACAAACATCATTGTATACATTGCTACCATAATTCAATTCAACTTCAAAGAGTAATTCATAAATAACATCTCTGAAAATGTATATGCTTTTTTGGCACCCCCAGCATACATGATTTGGTTACTTTCAGTTTTATCAAAATTCTATCAACAATCAATTCAAGTTTACTCCGAAAGACAATGCTTTTGTTATAAAAATTAAGGTGTCTGCAGTTAACTTGTTTTATGCATACTTTTAAAGCAACAACTATAAGATTTCTTTGATTAGTTACTGTTTCCACCCAAATTATTCACTGCCAGCTGATTAAAGCAGTAACTGGTATCTGCGCTATAGGCACCACCTTCCTGTTACAATAAATCTCTTTCCTGCATTTATGCTCTGGCTGAACTCTCAATCCATCTGCTACTTTTTCTTTAACTGTTGATATATTCTGATATACTTTTACCAGGACACAGTTGAACTTTTGTTTACTGTTTCATGACTGAAAATGGGCAACAGAGGCCATATTCTTGATCTGTTATGTAGTAGAAATCCTAATCCTTTTGTGTAGTTTCCCAAATAAATCCATATTCTCTCATCATCTAAGGCTCACATAAAAGCGTCTTTGAAAGCTTACACAAATTATTATCTGGGCCCCAAAATGGTCCTTGGATCAACTCTATGGCATAATAATTGAGGTCCCTACATAACTCTTTACTGGGTAGGTTCTCTCATTCCTTTACTAAGCAGAGTAGATTCATAAAAAAAAAACAAAAAACAAAAAAAAAACTTCTAAATAAATTGAGTATGCATTGAAATTGAATTTGCTTGAACAAATGCTTGTTAAGATGAAATGTGAATCAAACTATGATAGGTGCTAGGAATAGAAACTAGATGAGACAAAGTCCTTACTTTCAAAAAGGCAACGGAAGGGGTAATGGGAGAAAGATAATGAATAAAAAACAATTGCAATATTATGTGAAAAGTACAAGATTAGAAGTAGGTTTAACAAACAATAATAACACAGTTGGGGTGAAAAGTAGACAGGGATCACACATCTTTGGAGGATTTTAACTGGGTTTTGCAAGGTGTATAGTTTTCTAAGGTAAAGAAAAAAAGAAAGGATTCTTTTTTCCCAGAGGAAATTGCATTCCCAAAAGTTTAAGAACCTGAAGCAGCCTTAAGGGTGTGATGAATTTTAAGCAGTTTACTTAATAAGCTAGATGTGACTGGACAGGTATGTAGAGAGTAAAGCATGCAGTTTCTTGTATGCCTGCCAGAGGCATTTAGCTATAATTTAGCTTCAATCCTGCAGGTGATGGGAAGATGTTGGGGAATTTTGAATGGGAAAACGACATGATCAGACTTACATTTTACATTTATTGGAGAAATTTCCCTTGGCAGCATGTAAAGAAAAGGATGAAGTAAGGTAAGACTGGAAGTAAAAAGACCAGTGGAGTAAGAAGCCATCGCAGTAGAATGTACAAGAGACAATGGAAGTTTAGTAACTCATTGAAGGTAGATAATAAGGAATAGATTCTGATTTCTGAGGTTTTTTTGCTTGGAAGACTGCATGCCCCCAACCAAGACAGAAAATAAGAGACAGAGCTCAGCGGTGAGTAGAGAAAATACAGTTTTCTCTGACAAATTTTATTACAAATACTTAGTAGGCAATAGGTTCTAAGGGTCAGACACTCTGCAGAAAAGTCTAAATTAGAGATACAAAGTTGAAAGTTATTAACATGTAGGTTTTGGACATACAATTTTCCTGAGAGAGAAGCTATAGACTGAGAAGAGATTTAATTAAGAAGCATAGAAAATTAAATAGGCAAAAAATTTCCAGCAAATAAATTATACTTGTTAGAAGAAAACCAAAAGAAAATGTCATAGAAACCAAAAGCATAGAAAGAAATATTTAAAATCAAATGTCATAATAGGTCAAGACCTTTAGATTTAGCCATCAGATCATTTATCATCTCTGCAAATGCTGCTTCAATAATATTATGAGAGTGGGAAAAACAGGAAAAAAGAAATATAGTGTATTGAAAACATTGCTTAAAGGTGGAGATTAAGCATATATCAAAGCTGAAAAAGGTATTCTTTTTTAATGACTGCATAATATTCCAGCACTCTGCTTTTCCATCTCTTTTTTCTTTCTTTCTGGAATTCTGAAATACTATTTTAAAACACATAGGAGTCTAACCTACACTTACATCTTTCTCCTCATGCCTGGCTGCCATAGTAGATTTTTCATGTCTTAAAGCCAAACCATGAGGGAGTTAGCCACGCAGACAGCTAAGAGCCCTTTCCCCAGGTTGGCCTTCTTTCATGGTAGAAAAATGGTGTACAGAAGTTCCAATCCTTACCTGTAAATACCATAGCACCTAGGGGAAGTCTTCCTTTCCCAAACAAGTAATAGTTCTAAACTTCAATCTGGTGAGACCAATCTGAATAAATCATTCTAGTCTTGAAACTAGGTGTCCCTCTTTTTGACTTAGACCTGGGCTGTTGCATATCTCACTGAGGTGATGGGGATAAGACTATACTGATTGGTTCATATCATTTAAGATGCACTTAGATCCGAGAGTAAGATCATTTCCTTCTCAACCAAATGGATCTTATACAATGGAGGTGGAAAAAGGATACTTGGGGGTCAATAAGATGCTAACTATCATAGGCTAGAGGTGCTCATCATCAGTCTGTCTTCAGGGAAGAATTCACTCTGCAGTGTTGGTTTCATTGGCATGTGATCTATGCAGTCATATAAAATTATCCATGGCTGCACAGATATACTATGTATGTACATAATACATACAAATAATTACTATTAATTACTACATTTTAGGGGTCTGAATTGCATGTGAAAGGAGATATTGTATTTCTTTCCTTATCCCTGAGTCTAAGCACAACGAGTAAACTAAACACTGGCTTCTGTCTTGTTGGGATAAAACATTCTTTGGTTTTCTTTCCTCATCTCCCCACGCAGACAAAACTTGACTTCCAAGTAACATTAAAGAAGCTGCATTTGTGATCCAGCATATGGTCTTGTGCAATTCACTTCAATTCTTTCATGATAGGTAGAAATAATAATAATAATAGTAATAATAATAATAATAATTGCTGTATCTTACTGGTGAGTTTTGAAGCCTGGACCCCTTCTGTTTTTGTTTGTTTATTGTTGTTTGCATAATTTTTTTTAAAAAATATTCAGTTTGTTAACACAATAGCAATGTTTTAAAAGTGCATCATGCATTTTAAATATTTATCTTTAACAAATTGACACTTTATAGTGCATAAACATTATAGTAATGGGAGCTTATACATAGCCTCAATGGGATTTTTCAAACTTTTAAATTGAAGACTTTCAAATGTGCAAATGAGGCAAATATTCTCACGATGTTCTGCACAATAGGCTCTGACCACACTGTGATTGTAGATAACAAAATTGCAGGGCCCTAACATGTAACTGTGTAGACAGAGTTCTGCACACCACAGAGGTGTCAGGCGTATTACATCCCTGTAAATGGTGCTATATATGCCTGTGCAGAGCCATGTGTGACAGCCACTAGCAAATAGCCACATTGTTTCAATTCATTTATTTCAATGTATTTGTCTCGATCTTTATAAAGAATCTAGCACAAATACATCATTTTCTCTTAGAAAAAAATGAATAATAATCACATAAATGGGAACTTAGTACTCTTTATTTTTTGTTTGTTTTTTGAGTAGGAGTCTCACTCTTTCGCCCAGGCTGAAGTGCAGTGGAACGTTCATGGCCACCATAGCCTCGATCTGCTGGGTTCAGGTGATCCTTCTGCCTCTGCCTTCTAAGTAACTGGAACCACAGGTGCATGCCACCATGCCTGGATAATAATTTGATTTATTGTTGAGTCAAGATATTGTCAGGCTGCCTAGGTTGGTTTCAAACCACTGGGCTCAGGCAATTCTCTCACCTCTTCCTCCCAAAATGCTGGGATTACAGGTGTGAGCCACTGTGCCCAGCCTAGGAATTTAGTACTCCTTAAAAGAATATAAACTAGCCGGGCTCGGTGGCTCAGCCTGTAATCCCGCGCCTTTGGGAGGCTGAGGTGAGTGGATTGCCTGAGCCCGCGGGTTCGAGACCCGCCTGGGCAGCGAGACCTCGTCTCTACAATAAATAAAAAAATCAGCCGGGCGTGGTAGCACATACCTGTAATTCCGGCTACTCGGAAGGCTGAGGCAGAAGGATCGCCGGAGCCCAGCAGGTCGAGGCTGCAGTGGCCGGGAGCGGCCACTGCACTCCAGTCTGGGCGACCGAGTGAGACTCCAACTCAAAAAATAAATAAATAAAAATAAAAATAAATAAATAAATAAAAGAATATAAACTCATGTCATAAATGGAATATATTTTTACCCCTTTAAATTACCAAGAATTATTTTTAAAAACAGTTTCTTAAATTTATATGCTCTGTCAAATAAAAAATTTGACAATTTTCAATACCTCCTGGCCTTGTCTCCATACCTTTTTCCATCATTTCTATAAAAGCTCAAGCATCTACCACAGGGTCTCTTCCAAAATAGACTCTCAGTGTCTTTTTGTTTTTATTTTTGTTTTGCATAAATAAGTGAATCCCTGAAGTAAATACTATAAGTAATGTAAGTTATTATTCCATTTTTAACCAGGATAGTTATTATGCTTTTGCTGTATATTCTTTCCGTCTTTTATGTGACCATTTATACATTATAGTAAGGAAAATATCCAAACATTCATTTGGGTCTAAGTGGGTATGATACCTGGAAACCTGAAGCCTCCTTGGTGCTCCCCCATTACAGGGTGACCTACAGGGCAGGTTGTAAATGCTAGACTCTTGCTAATTTCAGCTTTCAATAGGACTACTCAGCTCACCTTCCTGGTCACTGAATGGATGGCTGGGATGACCAGGCTTGGCAATTGGGATAACCCCTATCAGGTCTCAGGCCTTTGGAATAAGAGCCATGGTGGCAAGGAAGGCCACGTGGGAGTCAATGACTCCTCCTCTACTTCACACCAGATAATTGAATATATATATATATGTATATTATTATTACAAGGTGGGATGACAAGAAGATTGTGCCATCCTTGAAGTTCTCAAGAATGCAGTGGTGATCTTCCTTACCATATATTCATTGAATATCCTATGGTGGTCCCTGCAAAGACTGGACAGGCCCTGACTGTAGTCTACTAAAAGTCCCACAAAGGAGTTTCCATGATCAGGTTTGCTATGCTGGACATATAGTTCTCGCAAAAGTCAATAAACAAAGTCTCAGATATATAGTTCATGGTCATTTGTTGGTCAAATGCTTTCTTTTCTATACCAATGAATAAAGAAATAAAAATAAAAAGCTATTCATATTTGAAACAAATAATGATATTCATTAACAGTTTTACCCCAGGACAATACTAATTCTCACAACCTCTGTAATAAGGTAGTCCACAGAGATATGGGCCATCTAGATATTTCACAGAGCATCACACTGACTTTTTATATTGAAAACATTTTGTCACTCAGTCAGGATGAGCAAGAATTTACAAAGATTCTAAAGAGAGATTTAACTCCCTCCTTTGAAGACTTAAAAAAAAAAAATCAGATCCTTTGAAGATTCCAGGAAATGACAGTTTAATAAAATATTTAAAAGAAACCAGTGGTCAGGGGAAGGCTGATACAACACCTATGAAGTAATAACTACCTTTGGTATTTTGGTCCCTTGCTACAGAGAAGGAAACCCAATCCTTGGAAAGACTTTGGGATTCTGAAGTAATAGATTTGAATTCCAGGTTGACTTCTCTGGCTGATGTAGCAGGTGATCTACAGAGTGACCTGTAGAGGCTCTGCATTAAGGTTAGGCTGCAAAGAGTCCTGTCCCTTGGGTCATATGATCCAGCACAGCTGAATTTGAAGAGTAAGTAAAGGCAATGCAGTGTGGTCTTATGTCTAGCCATAGTGGGAGAACCACAACTCAGAACCCTGGGAGTCTGGACTATGGCCAAGCCATCAGCAGAGAATGACATTCATCTTGAAAAACAGCTCCTGGGAAATTACTGGGCTCTGAAAGACACAGAACAACCGACCACAGGCATCAAGTGACCATGTCTCTGTCTCTGAAACTGCTATTATAAGTTGGCTCTGCCTGACTTGCCAAGCATAATGTCAGAAGGGCCCAGAATCTGTCCACTGTCAGAAGAAAATAAAATTGAAACTGAGCAGGATTCAAGGGCTTGAGTAAGTAGCATGGTCAGGTATCCCAGATCTCAAAGCCACCCACCAGTGACCTTCTTTCAGTTTCCATTTCACCAACGACCATATGAGTGTGAGTGTACATCCAGATGAAAAAGAGGAAAAAGCCTAAGCTTGTTTTATGTTGGGGTCAGCATGTCATATGGGTGCCAGCCAAAAATAATATGGGCTGCATCATAGCACACTGGAAGGAAACGAACTGTAAGATCAGAGATGCCTGGGGTGGAGCCACGTGAATGGACACAGGGGAATGGTCATGAAGTGTGAAGATTTCTGTTATTCTGTGTCAATATCTACCAGAAATCATCCATCCTAGAGGAGGTGCTGAACAACCAAGTCCTTGGTCTTCAGCTACCACAGAACCAGCACATAAAAATAGAATTCATGGCGACAGAGATGGAAACTATTCATTAGCTTCAACAAATTCCCATTTACTAAGATTATGGTGAACTTTATTCATCTGACCTTCTGACCAGGGACTGGTGTTGAGACTTTGGTATGACACTATTCCTCAAGGACACCAATGGACTACGAGTGTGACTGGTCATCTGCTTTGGTTCCCTTTTATTATAGAAGGGCCAGTGCTTGTTTTCACAGGAATATATACATATTCCAGATAAGGGTTTCCTTTTTACCCCAGTGAACCCTCAACCAGCATGACTCTCAGAGACAGAGAGGAATATGTGTGGATCTCAGATAAGCCATGTGAGTACCTCTTGGTATTTCCATGCCTGATTCCATCTAGGCACGGTCACTTGTAGTTGTCCTAGTATGAAATTACTAGAGTCCCAGACTTTCCAGAAATGAGGGTTTATATCACAGTACCAGGAAGTCACTAAGACCTGTTCAGGCAATAACTGAGGCAGAGGGGAATCTAGACTGGAGAATGGGACAAGGCAACAATATATATCACTTGTATTCCTCAGATCACTGCAGCAGTAAATGTTGTAGTATGAGATACCCAGGAACCCCACAGTGGAACTGCTTTCCAAAAACACGTGGAGAAGATTTGTGCTAAGTGGCAGGTATAGTGGCCTCACTCTGTAAATGATGAATCTTCTAGAAGAAGAATAGTTTGTTGGAAGTTCATCTGCTACACCTTTGTGATGACTTACAAGGATCACACCAAGTTCATTCCCTACCTGGGCTATGTCAACAATAGAATATGGTGGGTGCTTGGTCTCTTTCATACAGGATTTCTCTAAAGGGAAATCTTTGCTTTAAGGTTCTCCATCAGTGTGGCAGAGACGGTTGGATCCGTACTGCTGTCTGAAGTTGTTATTATGCTTTTTCCTTTCTCAGGTATCAGGTATGTTCTACCTGCCTACTCCTGCTCTCTCTACCTTTTATCAGTCATAGGCATTTTCCTCAAAACATCTTCTGCACTTCTAATCTGTCTTGGCATCTTCTACCTGGAGGATCTGAACTGACACAAAAGGCAAATCCAAAATTTGTCCTAATTCATAGAGCAAGTAGAAATTGTACAAATTTTGCAGAAAAGTTGAAAACAGCTAATTAAATTCAGGGACCATTAGAGATACTTATTTCTACCTCAAGACTCTTGATCTCTCTCAAAATATAAGAGAATATAAAGGTACCATCCATCCCACAGGCATGAACACAAGCCCAATAAGCAAATAGGCTTCCAGTTATATAACAGATCCTTTAGTTTGTAGTCTTTCTGTAGAAAATAATGCCAGATGAATCTGATTCTGAAATCTTGTGCTGGCCTTCTCTTGGTAAAAATATAATAATAATGAATAAGAGTCATATTTAGGAAATTAAATTCTTGAGCAAAATCCTCCTTTAATTTCCCCTCAAAAATCTTTGTGTAGTTTTGGCCAAAATATTAACTTAAAAATTTATATATTCACTAAAAACTATCTCTGAAGTTTAAAATCTTCAATGTCTTGATAAGAATATATTTAGCTCTTTAAACTCAGAATTAATTACTTATGTAATCTTTGCAGGTAATTTATTTAAACGGATATCAGGAGCCAGAAGACCTGAATGTGATTGATTTATATCTATTTTGAATTATTAATAAAAAGATTTCAAACTTAGCTTAGGAAATTAATGTTTCTTTTCAAATTATTGATCATTCCAACTTGTAATGCTGGAATAGTCAGTGTATTTCTGATATAACATTAAAGAACTGATCCTGATATTGAACATATGATTGAATATGCATTTTTTTCTGACTTTATACTTGTGATCAATTGCGATCAGGAATTTCATCTTGTTATTTTGAATTTCTTACTAAAGATCTTTTCCAGTTTAGAAAAAGGATGGAATTCATTGCTTTACTAACCACAAATAGACAATTTGTTATTTCACCATTACTCCATTAATACTAGTTATGCTTTTATAACCTGTGAACTGGATTTTGCACCAAATCCTAGCTGCCTGGTGGCCTTTTTCCCTTCCAAGTCCACTCAATGTACATTCACTGAAGGAATCAATTCTGTCACAGCTCAGAGTCCATGAACTCCTCATGTATGCACTTTGAGCTTTAGTCAAAATGAATTGCTTGTTGTGTATACATCTAAACCCTTGCTTTTTAAACATAGGAAAACTTTCTTCCTTTTTTTTAAGTTAATTTTTTTTTTTTTTTTTTTTTGAGTTGGAGTCTCAGTCGCCCAGACTGGAGTGCAGCCTCGATCTGCTGGGATCCAGTGATTCTTCCGCCTCAGCCTTCCAAGTAGCCGTAATTACAGGCATGCGCTACCACGCCCGGCTGATTTTTTTTTTTGATTTATTGTAGAGATGAGGTCTCGCTGTCCAGGCGGGTCTCGAACCCGCCGGCTCAGGCAATCCACTCACCTCAGCCTCCCAAAGGCGCGGGATTACAGGCTGAGCCACCGAGCCCGGCAAGTTTAATTTTTGAAATGTTAGATTCAAGGAGTACAAGTACACGTTTGTTACATGGACACAGTACATGGGATTGGGCTTCGGGTCTTTCGTCTTTACTTCAGTCTTTGAAAATCGCTCCCCTCCTTTCAGGGGTTGTTGTAAAGAAGCAAACAGTAAGAAAAGGCAAACTCAACTATTACCAGGAGACTTGGCTCTTGATCCCAGTTCCACTAACACGCTATGTACATCTTGACAAGTTTCCACTCTCTCTGACTCTGTTTTCTCCTCTGTAGAGTGAGTAGGCATGAACTAGCTCAGTGGTTCTCAAGAGTGCGGTCCCTGAATGGGCAGCATTCGTACCACCTGGGAAATTGGTAGAAATGTAGATTCTCAGGGGCTAGTTCAGCTTGACTGAATCAGGATTTCCAGAGATGGGACTTCGTGTTCTAACCAGCCTTCCAGGTAATTCTAACTCTCACTAAAGTTTGAGAACCACTGGGTTAATGTTGAAAGCCTCTCCTACATCTAGCATATTTTTATTCTACAATGCCTTTCTTTTAGACACTTTTGTGGCATTTTATACCTCCCTTGCTACGTACGTCACATACTACAGCTCAGCATTTTTGACATGTCTTCTCCATCTTCTTCTAGATGGTTCCTTGAAGGTTAGTATTTCATCTTATTTCTTTATGTCCTGGATAGTATTTAGCCCAGAGTCATACACCTGTTAGATACTCAGTAAATCTCTCCCAAATGAAATTATATATTAATTTTAACCTTCATTGAAAACCAAAAAAATTAGAAAGCAAGTATTTAATTGAAAATTAATTGCACTAACCCCAGATATAAATGAGGAGATAAGGAGAAGATTTTGATTTAAATCTTGGGTGGGGAGTAGCAAAACGTGACGTGGAAGTGAAGTTATGGAGTAAGTGCTCACATAGCACAAAAAGTCGTTCAAAATTAGTTAATGACAAGCAACCATTAGCCCTCAGAGGTTTTAACTAAATTCAACTTGGAAGGAAATCTGCTTATGTCCTGATAATGTGCAACAAAACAGAGATGTAAACAGTGCACATAGCACAAGCTGACCCAGATGTGAAGCATACGTGTGCTATTATATCTGTAAAAGAAGAATTTGAGAAAGACAATGTTATTTATGCTTCTTAAAAAAGGATTCTAAGGATAAAGCTCACATGAAAGAATATAAAGTGCAGAATGTGTTGTCTATCAGAAAATTGCTTTATTTAGGTGAATCAAAAGACAGAAATAGTTAAAAAGAACATTGAAGCAGCTGATTCACAATGGTCAACAATGGCTATGATGTAAGCAGAGAAGGTTCTATGAAGTTAGAATCATCTCAACATTGAGTCATTGGCAAATTGAGACTGACCATCAGAGAGGCAGTGTCATCTCTGAAATTACTCCCTCTCTCATAATGGTTGAGAGGAATATCCCTTCACCTTTAATGATCCGTGATTGTGGGGAAGAATGGCTTTGACTTTTAAATGAGGGAATATACGAATAAGTATAAAACATCATCTTTCTGCTCAATATTGTATGTCCTCCTTCTCTTTCAAACATCCTTGCAGCCAGCTTGAAGATGGTAACATATCATTCCCTTTCTTCTATCCTGCCTTATGTAGTTTCAGCTCTGCCTTTCCCGACATCCTCTGAAGGTCTTTTTCCTCCCTCTTTCTTGTGCCTCAATTCAGATGAAAGCTGATAGGAATCACCATTCCTGCCATGGCATTTCACCTCAAGAAGAAAAGCAGGGTCAGGCCAAGTTGCTCATGCCTGTAGTCCCAGCATTTTGGGAGGTTGAGGTGGAAGGATCACTTGAGCCCAGAAGTTTGAAGCTGCAATAAGCTATGATTGCACTACTGCACTCCAGCCTGGGGACAAAAAGAGACACTGTCTCTAAAAAATTCATTAATTAAAATAAAATATAAAGGCAATCTTCCCTTCCAGTTGTGCTCTACCCTATTACAGAGGCAATGATGTCCTATAGACATGATGTTCAGTAAGAGATTTTAGTAAAAGAGCTTTTGACAGTTTCAGTCACTTATCCATCTTATCTTGCCTCAGAACGCTGAAGGACCTATTAGAAGAGATGGTGTTAGTGAAGCCTCCTTAGTTAAGGTTAATACCTGATATAAGGTTTGATTTCCCTGTTGTTTTTTTTTTTTGTTTTTTTTTAATGTTAGATAAATTTCTCTTCTGGACAATATATAACCTAAGTTGTTTTTTTTTTTTTTTTAATTCACATATGGTGACAGAATGGAGTAGTGGAAGTGACTTTTTTTTTTTTTTAACAATCTTTACTAATTATAAGTATGCTGTTTGATGAGTTCTGGCAGATATATGCATTCAGGTAATGCCCCTCATAATCATGATGGAGAGTATTTGTTCCTTTGTTACCTTTTATACAAGCCTCTCCTCCTTCCCTTGGTCCCCAGGAAATTTGATCTGCTTTCTGTCATATAGTTTTGTCTTTAGTAAAATTTCATTTAATAAAGAATGAAGTCTTTTCTGTTAGGTATTTTTTATTTAGCACAATAACATTGAGCATCCTTAATGTTATTGTGTATATCAGTAGTTCATTTATTTTTATTATTAGGTGTCATTCTAGTGTATGGCTAGGAAACATTTTGTTTGTTTACTAGTTGGTATTCATGTGGGTTGATTCAAGTTTTTGTCTGTTATGAATAAAATGCTATAAACACTTAAGTACAAATCATTCTAAGGACATGTGGTTTTTTTTTTAACTCTTGGGTGTACAGCTAACAGAGCACTGCAAAAATTTGATAAGTTGGATTTTTTTTTTTAATTTTAGAAAGAAGGATTTATTGAGAGAACAGAAGAGCCTCCACAGTGGGAGGGGACCCGAAGGGGTTGACCCGATAAGTTGGATATTTAAAAATCAACAATCTTTTGCACTTCAAACAATACTCTCAAGAAAATGAAGAGGCACACAACAAACTGGGAGAAGTGGCAAAACATATGCCTGATGAAGAACTTTTGCTTAAAATATATAAATAACTCTTAAAGCTCAATAATAAGACAACCTGATTTTTCAGGGCAAAAGAATTCAGCAGACACTTGATCACAGAAAATACAGGGCAGGCAAATAAACCATAAAAATTGTATCAACATTAAATACAAGTTAAAACAATGAAAACATGATACAGAGTAAGCATAAGCTTACTATATTCATTTTGAAAATTTAGGTGAATTTACATATGCTTCATATTTCTTGTAATCAGATATATATTTTTCATTGTTATTAATTATAGAACATAATGGATTCAACTGTTAACACAATTATTAATTTTTTACAAACTTTGTAAACTTCATACTTGCTAGAGTTTCAATTCCTCTGTTCTTTTTCTTGATATTAATTTTCCCATAGTGAATTAAGACACAATGTTATCTATGTATAAAAATGTTTTGAGTTTCATTAAGATTAGCTCCTCTTCCAGTTGAAGATAAGCCACACAAATTCTGCCAAAACCATAATTGTGAACATGACTGTTGTCTACCATGAAGAGAAATCACAAATAGAATTAGCAAGTGTCTGTTTCTTTACCTTTTAGTCCATCAGTAGCATTGAAATAGCAAAAAGGAAACAATAAAATATAAAATGTTTAGTCTTATGGAATTCTACACCAGTTTTCCCTAATATTGGCTCATAAATCTGTTTCCAAATGATAGGATAATAAGCAAATCAATAATAATTTGATCAATTTTGACTGATCTTTACAGATACACTTTTCAGAAATTCAGAAAGCGAGTGGCTCTTGGTAACAAATTTACACGAAACGAATAGTTTTAAATTCTTCATTTTAAACAAAATTGAAAGAGTGTCTAGTTGAGATGTTGATTAATTTAAAATATTTGATGGCAGACTATTATGTGATTTTTGGTATATAAATTGAACTAAGTTTTTTTTTTGAGTTGGAGTCTCACGCTGTCGCCCAGACTGGAGTGCAGTGGCCATTCCCGGCCACCGCAGCCACGACCTGCTGGGCTCCGGCGATCCTTCCGCCTCAGCCTTTCAAGTAGCCGGAATTACAGGCATGCCCTACCACACCCCGCTGATTTTTTGATTTATTGTAGAGAAGAGGTCTCGCTGCCCAGGCGGGTCTCGAACCCGCGAGCTCAGGCAATCCACTCACCTCAGTCTCCCAAAGGCGCGGGATTACAGGTTGAGCCACTGAGCCCAGCTTGAACTAAATTTTAAAACTTGGTATTTTGTTGTTAAATATTTTTTCCACTCACAAGTATAATTCATATAAAAATGGTTTACAAGCTTTAGCCTCTATAAAAATGAGTTTTACAAACAGAAATAAAGTTAATGTGTTCATCTACTTTATTCAAGCAAAGATATCTATAAAAATAGTTGAAATAATTTTAAAAAAATTTTGTCCATCTCATTAATTTATTCTCATAACTATTATTTCATCAGTTGTATCATTGTAATACACATTACAATGATCACTCTAGACAAAATATTTTAGCAGCTAGAGTTATATGATACTAGGAAATCAAAAATGCATATAATTAAACTGAGATAATTAATTTATGTTATTGATACAAATTATGTTAATTAATGTAATTATATTACACAAGATATATCAAATTATATGTATTTATTAAAATATATGCTAAAATTGTATTTTAAATTCATATAGTCTATATAAACATTATTATTGTAGAACTCATGTAAGGACAACCAACAAAATATTTTCAAGTGTTAAAGAGTATTACATTTGAAATTTCAACAGAAGAATTTAAATGGAAATTTGAGTTCAAGAATTAAAAGAAATAACGGGCAATTTCTGAGTTCCAAAGAAGAGCTTGTTCGTGTACATATTAATGAATGATGGTGGAGATCAATTTGCTTTGCAATTTAAATTTTATGAGGGAATACTTAAAAGAGAGATATAACACCTTATTTGCAAAGCAAGGGTGAATTCATGGATCCTTCCTGATGTAAATCTATTTTATCATATTTATTTCCTATACAGCTAAAAGTGCCTCATTTTATAAGTCACTTATTTCCTACATAGTCACATGTGGAAATGCACAGGGCTGACTGCTGTCTCATTGACCTGGTTTTGACAATGCTGTTGTCGACAGATAAGAAACAATGAAGTTATTTGAAGTTATATAAAGCTGAATTGACAGCTATCTAAGATTACAAAATCATCACATTTAAAACTAAAGGGGACTTTATACATTAACAGAACAGTTCTGCCTTTATTTTCAAAATTAGAAAAATGTCAAAGAATCTTAAATTGCTTGGCCAAGATGACACAAAGCTATGATCACGGCTTGGTGTAGAATTTGATCTCATTGTCAGTCAAGCACCAGTTCCGTCAATAATGATTTTGAACCCAGGCTTTGGAGTCAAATCTCTACCACGAAACTTGAGAAAAGTTATTTACATTGTCCATTCTTAATTTTTTCTCATATAATGAAATAAAACTTTTACTCATAGCTTGTTTGCGGTTATTAAATAATTTTTACCAAGTCCTAGAACACAGAACAAAGATACATGTGATAGCTATTATTATTACGGTAAAATTTATTACAGAGATACAACATATAAATCTGATAATAATAATTTTACCCTAATAGCATATGTAAAAGACAAAACTAAAAAAATATGTCTATGCATTAGCTTTTGGTGTTTAAATTTACTAAATATCTTAGAAATGGTAATGAGACCCCAATCTAAAAAATAATTAGATAAGAATTACTCTGCTCCCTAGTTATCCAGCAATTATCTATAAATTCAATAAAAATCTATTGAGCTAGCCGGGCTCGGTGGCTCAGCCTGTAATCCCGCGCCTTTGGGAGACTGAGGTGAGTGGATTGCCTGAGCTAGCGGGTTCGAGACCCGCCTGGGCAGTGAGACCTCATCTCTACAATAAATAAAAAAAAATCAGCCAGGCGTGGTAGCGCATGCCTGTGATTTGGCTACTCGGAAGGCTGAGGCGGAAGGATCGCTGGAGCTCAGCAGGTCGAGGCTGCGGTGGCACTGCACTCCAGTCTGGGCGACAGAGTGAGACTCCAATTCAAAAAAAAAAAAAAAAATCGATTGAGCTTTGCTTACATGCCATTCTCTCTGACAAGCACTGGAAGTCCACATAAGAATAAAGTATGACTCAGTCTCTAACTTTGATGACTCCCAAGAAGAGATTTGAATAAAAGTTCTAATAAGTATATAACCAGTTTGTACAAAAACTATATCTAATACTGCAATACTAAAATTAAGAAAAGGCCTTTGTCTTGAATAGACATTTTTTCCATAAGATACAAATGATCAACAGGTATATGAAAAAATGTTCAATGTCACTAATCTTCAGGACAGTGCAAATCAAAACCACGTTGAGGTACTACCTCCTGCTTGTCAGGATGACTGTTATATATTTTGAAAAAGACAAGCATCAACAAGGATATGGAGAAAGTGAAACCCCGATATACAACCTTGTATACTGTTGGTGGGAATACAAAATGATGACATCATCATGAAAAACAGTATGGAAGTTTTTCAAAAAACTAAAAATAGAAATATCAGATTTTTCAGTAATTTCACTTCTGTGTATTTATTCAAAGGAACCAAAATCAAGATCTCGCCGGGCTCGGTGAGTTAACCTGTAATCCCAGCTCTTTGGGAGGCCGAGGTGAGTGGATTACCTGAGCCCGCGAGTTCGAGACCCACCCGGGCAACTTGGCGAGACCTCATCTCTACAATAAATCAAAAAATTAGCCGGGCGTGGTAGTGCATGCCTGTAGTTCCAGCTACTTGGAAGGCTGAGTTGGAAGGATCGCCGGAGCACAGCAGGTCGAGGCTGCAGTGGCCGTGAGTGTGCCACTGCACTCCAGCCTAGGCAACAGTGAGGCTCCCACTCAAAAACAAAACAAAACAAAACAGAACAAGTCTCAGAACTATTCATAATAGCTAAGATGTGGAATCCATTTCAATGTTCATGCACAGATAAATGAATAAAGAAAATGTTTGAAATGAGGGAAATTCTGCAATGTGCAACAACATGGATGAACTTTGAGGTCATTATGCTAAGTGAAATGTTAGTCACAGAAAGACAAATATGACATGATTTTACTTGTATAAGATGTGAAATTGTCAAATTTACAGAATTAAGGAGTGGAATGATGGTTGTCAGAGACTAGGGAAAAGGGAAAATGAGGAATTGTTAATCAACGGGTAAAGTTTTAGTTAAGTACGAAGAATAAATTATAAGATCTGCTGTTGATGTAAAACATCATCAATAATGTATTATACATGTACAAACTTGTTAAGTGGGTAAATATCATGTAAGTGCCTTATCACTACAAAATAAATTTAAAAATTAAAATAACAAAATGACTTTTAAACTCAAAATCCCTATATCATGTTTTTGATCTTTCTTTATATTAAATTACCTCACTCTATATGATATCAATTGTGATGCCACGAAAGCTGTTAAATCAGACTTTTCCTTAAGTGATGAGAAAACCTGTCTACATAGAATCAACACTGACTTAATTCATTTAAAGGAAATATTGGAACCCAGTATTTGTCTGAATGGAGTGAAAAAAGAAATGAGAAAATAAGATTCAGCTCGAAAGTAAATCAGAATTACAATAGGAAATATCTTTTTTTATTTCTTATTTTCCTGCTCTGTGCTCAAAACAGTTTAGATTTTGTAATCAGAGCTCTCCCAGATGTTCTCAAATAGTCCCAGGACAACCATGTGAGAAATAAGGATATGAGGCAATGAAATAAGTATATATCTTGGGAATTTGTCTCTTTATAACAAAATCCTTGAAAGTAATTTATCAAAGTAACCCGAGAACTGAGGACATTTAACATGACTTATAAGACTTAGTGTTCTCTTTTTGGAAATTGAAAATGCTACAGGGTTTTTAGATTAGTCTTTTTTTTTTTTTTTTAATAATGTCAGTTTGCCACTTGCCCTAAATAGGATAAGAGAGGATAAAAAAGAAAATATTGACAGAAGACAACATAATAGGAAGTGAGAAACTGCGAACAGATCTTATACTTGAAGTCATTAAAAAAAAAAGATAGCACAATGTACACACATGAGAGGGACCCAGAAATCTAGAACGATCTCTTGGAGGACAGGACCTTGTAGTACAGGCTTCCCGTCGACATCAGTGTACCAGCAAGTGTTGTTGTAAGAGGCTGTATTCAGGTTTAGTGAATTGTTTTTTTGAAGATTCTTTCAAATTGGTTTACTCATTTCATGATGGGTGGTTTACCAGCGCACCTGTCCACACTGCACTTAGTGTTCAGAGGTTTTTGGCCCCAAATGGCATGACCCCACCTGCTTTATTCATCCAATCTCGCCCTGAGCGCCTTTGTTTTGTTTTGTCTCCCCGATGAAAAAAAAGTCCTCAAAGGGGATGTTTTGCTGATGTGGAAGAAGTGAAATAAAAAACAGCAGAAGCACTAAAAGACATCAGAAACTGTTTGGAGCAGTGGAGAAGGTGTCTCGATATGTGTATTGCATCAAATGTTTAAACTTCAGTTTAAACATATAAGAAGTTTAAACATATAAGAATAAATAAACAATTTTTTATAAATAAATTCCAGTTTTGTTGAGTCTCCCCTCGTAAATAAAAGCATTGACTATAGGAGCAAACTCTGTCTGTTTTTGAATAAAGATCACATTCTGTGGATTTTAGGTCCATAAGCATCAGGAACTAATCTCTTACATAAGTCATTTCTATTATCTTCTCCAAAGTTGATGTCATACACTAGGGAAAGAGGGGTGGGCTTTTTATTTCACACACACCCATTTGGGGTTGACTATAGCATGTAAGTAAATCTGTTGGCCTATTAATTGTATGAGCTGAAAATGATTCTTGTTCATATTAGTCAGAAGAATATAGCTCTCTTTATAAGAAGTAAAGGTAGAGATTACTTTAAAATATCTTGGAGAATTTTGTAAAAACACAGTTGGGGCAGAGCCTGTTGCCAGCTGTAGAACTGCTTTTAATTAAAACCTTGTTCAACATGCTTACAGCAGAGTTTTCTTATTTTTATATTATATAAAGATTTACTGATTCAGCAATTATTGAACCCTGAACACGTTATAAAACTTTCTTTCGAGACTATTTAGCCAACAAATTCAGCTGTGATTCATTAGACAATAACACTATGAGGAAGAATGTTCCCTAAGTTATCCCATAGTAATATGTCTTTGGTGGACACAGAACATGAAGGCTCAAACTAAGGAAAGAGACTTCTCATTTTAAATGTAATAGAAGCCTCCGTAAGGAAATGGTAAAGGCAGACTTATGTATATAAGGACAAAGAGTCTACAAAACAGAGTGCAAAAATAAGATAAACTGGGTTTCATTCACAACCTTGTTAGTCAGTTCTTCACTATATGCCATAGGAAAACTGCTCTTATTCAGTACTTAGTCTAACAAGCTAAGGCAGCTTTGGATTTTAAGGGACCCTTAAGTTTTCACATGAAATGTGTGTGTTACAGAGGACTAGAAGAACTACACAGGACTTAATTCTTCAGTATCCTCTCAGACTCCCAGAGACCCCCAAACTCCTCTCCTTCACAAAAATTGACCATCTCTCCCAACGCCAAATTTGTGCAAGTCACTTTGTCACTAACTACATGGAATGTTATCAAGTTTCTATGACTTTCTCACTCTGCTCTCTGAGAAGGATATTTGCACCAGATAAAAACTTTCAAAATCAACTTCAATCAAATTTCCTAATTATGAAGTGATTAAGATAGTATCTCAATGATCTTCATAAAATGACAAGACCACCGTGATTGTTGGGACATTAAAAAATATTCTTGATAAATACCATGAGATAAAAAAATCAGCAAAGTTGTGGAAGTTCTGAATAACATAACAATCATAAAAATATGACATCTAAAAAACACGTCCACTGAACAACAGGTAAAGATCCATTTTTTTTCAAGAGCCCATGAGATATTCCCCAATACATATCAAATTTGGGCCATAAACAAACCTCAACAACTTTAAAAGAATAAAAATAGCAAAAAGCATGGAGTATGCTCTCTAATCATAATGGACTTAAACTAAAAAATAATACAGGAACAACAAGAAAATCTCCACATACTTGAAAATTAAACAATACACTTCTAAATAATCCATCATTTAAAGAGGAAATATCACAGAAAATAAAAATGCATAGACAAAGAAAATAAAAATACAACATATCAAATGTGAGATATAGGTAAAACTTCTGATAGGGAAATTTATACAGCAAAATACATTTTAAAAAGAGCAAAGGTCTTAAATCAATCATCCAAGTTGTAAATTCAAGAAATTAGAAATTCAAGAGTGAAAAAAAAGAAACAAATCAGGCAAAGGAAGGAATAAGAAGCACAAAAGCAGAAATCAATGTAATTAAAAATTAGAAAGTAATATAAAAATCAATAAAGCAAAATGTTAGTTCTTTGGAAAAAATAATAAAATTGATGAACCTTTAGCAGAACTGATGAAAATGAATAGAGAGAAGACACAAGGCACAAATGTTAGCTGTTATAGAATATTATAAACAGCTATGCACATGAATTCAGCCTAGACTGTTGGAGCAATTTATTGACAGACACAAGCTATAAAAATTCAACCAAAGATAAGCAGATCATTTGACTAGTCTTTTGACCATTATAGAAATTAAATTTATAATGAAAAGTTTTCTGAAGAAAAATATCACATGTCCAGGTGGTTTCACTGAAGAGTTCTCTCAAATATTTATAGAAAACTAAATTTCATTTTACATTGCATTTCATTATCGAGATGTGGGTTACAAGTGAGAATGAATTACACAAGTAAGCTGCATACAGGTGAAGTTTGGGCTTCCAACTGGCCCTCACTCCCTCTGGTAATAACCCAAGAACATTTTGTGTTATCACACACCATCCACACTCCTCCTCCCTCCCTCCCCAAGCGGTGCCCAATGACTGCCAGTTCCTCCCTTGTGTTAATGTGAGTAATGTTCAGGACCCACTTATGAGTGAAAACAAACGATATTCATTTCTTTGTTTCTGTGATAGTTCATTTAGTATGATGGTCTCCAACTCCATCCAGTTTGCTATGAAGATCATGATTTTGTTCTTTATGCCTATGTAATACTCCAGCATGTATATGTACCACATTTTTTTGTATCCAGTCCAGTTTCAATGGACAATATGGTTGGTTCCATGTTTTTTGATATTGTGAATAGTGTGACAACAAACATGAGTGTACAGGTGTCTTTTTAGTAGAACAATTTATCTCTGGGTATATTCCCAGGAGAGGGATTGCTGGGTCACATGGAGGTCAATTTTTAGTTCTTTTAGGAATCACCACACTGCTTTCCGTAAAGATTGAACTAGTTTGCACTTTCATCAATGGTGTAGAAGCATTCCCTTTTCTCTCCTCCCATGTCAGCATCTGTTGTGTTTTGACCTATTAGTGATAATCATCCTTGTCAGAGTTTGGTGGCATCTCATTGTAGTTTTGATTTTCATTTATCTTATCATTAGTGAGGCTGAACATTTTTCATATGTCTGTTGTCTGCTTTTATGCCATCTTTTGAGAAGTGTCTGCTTATGTCCTTTACCTACTTTTTAATGGTGTTTTTATCTTTTACTTTGAGTTCCTTATAGATCTTGAATGTAAGGCCTTTGTCAGATGAATAATTTGCAAATACTTTTCCCATTTTGTAGACTGTCTCTTTACTCTCCTAATGGTTCGTTTTGCTGTACAAAAACTTTTCAGTGTGATGAGGTCCCACTTGTCTATCTTAGTTTTAGGCATTCGCTTTTAGGGATTTGGTCAAGAATTTGTTGCCTACTCTGAAGTGCATAAGGGTGTTTCCTATGTTTTCTTCTAGAATTCTTATAGTTTGAGGTGTTACATTTAGGTATTTGATCCATTTTGTGCTCATTTTTGTATATGGCGATAGTTAGGGGTCTGGTTTTATACTTCTGTATATGGTCAGCCAGTTTTCCCAGCACCATTTGCTAAATATGGTCTCCTTTCCCCAGTGCTTGTTATTGGTATCTTTTTGAAAGATGAGTTGGTTGAGAGACCATATTTTGCTTCCAGAATCGCTGTCCATTGGTTTATGCGCCTATCCCTACACCAATACCAGGCTGTTTTGATTACTATAACCTTGTAATCAAGTTTAAAGTCTGGAAGTGTGATAGCTCCTGCTTTGTTCATTTTTGTTGAGGATTGTTTGGCAATTTGGGCTATTTTTTATTTCCATATGCATTTCTGTATTGTTACTTCTAAGTCTGAGAAAAATGATGTTGGCAATTTGATGGGTATTGCATGGAATCTGTAGATTGTCTTGGGTAGGATGAATATATTGGCAATAATAATCCTTTTGATTCATAAACTAGAATGTTCCTCCATTTGTTTGCTTGATACTTTATTTCTTTGAGCAGCATTTTGTAGTTTTCATGGTAAAGGTCTTTTACTTCCCTAATTAGGTGGATGTCAAGGTTTACATTTTTGGGCGGTTATTGTGAATGGGATTGTGCTTTTTTTGTTGTTCTTTACCTTCTTGCTGCTGGTGTATAGAAATGCACCTGTCTTTTGCATGTTGATTTTGTAACCTGAGACTACCAAAGTTATTTAACAATGTTAGGAAACTTCCAGCTCTATGTTGAACGGGAGGGTGAGAATGGGCATTCTTGTCTTGTTCATGTTTTTAGGGGGAACTTCCAGTTTCTGCCCATTGAGCACAATGTTGGCTATGCGTTTACCATAAATGACTTGTACTGTTTTGAGGAATGTTCTTTCTGTGCATAGGTGCTCAAGTGTTTTTACAAGAAGGGATGTTGGATTTTGTTGAATGCTTTTATGAATGAATATCAATTTTACACAATTTTTTCAGAAAAAAAGAAAAGAAAGAAAAACTTCTAAATTTATTGTATGATGCCAGATTATCTGATATCAGAACCAAAAACAGTACAACAAAAGAAGATTATAGACCAATATTTCTCATGAGGACATATGCAAAAATCCTTAGCAAGTTGAATGTGACAATGGATAAAAGAAATTATACACCATGACTCAATGAGATTTATTCCAGGTTATAAAAGGCTAGTTCAAATTTCAAAAAAATCAGTCAACGTAATCCACCATATCAAAAGTCTAAAAAAAAAAACCATATAATTAAATCAATTGAAGTAGAAGCATTTGGAGAAAAATCTAACACCAATTATTATGAAAACTTTTAGGAAGTTAAGATTAGAGAAGAATTACCTCAACATAATGACAAACATCTAGAAAAAAATATTCTATGGCTATGAAATTCTGAAAATTTTGCCCCTATGACTAGGAACATGTCTACTGTCATCTCTTTTATTCAACATAGAGCTACAAGATCTGGTCACTACAATAAGGAAAGGACAATAAATGAAAGCCATATAGATTGGAATTCAAGAGATAAAATTGTGTTTATTTGCAGATGACATGATTGTTTATCAGTAAAATCCCCATGTATGAGTATATGTATCTATCTATTGTATGTCTGTCTATCTATCTATCTATGTATGTATCTATCATCTATTTAACTAGAACTATTAAGTTAGTTCAGTGGTTTGAAAGATACAAAAGCAACACAAAAAGTCATTTTCATATATTAATAAATAATATATGGAAACTGAAATTTAAAACACAATACCAATTACAATTATCCCAAATAAAGTGAACGTTATGCATAAACTTAAGAAAATGCATAAGAAGCTTTATGTTGAAAATTCCAAAACACTGTTGATAGAAATTTTAAAAATGACCTAAAGAAACAGAGAGAAATATTGTTTTCATGAACTGTGAGAATCAAGTTGTACACTATCTTGGAATCGATCTATATGTATATTTAATGTAATTTTCAGCAAAGTTTTTGTAGACATAGTCTAGCTTATTCTAAAATTTATATGGAGACACACAGACTTAAGAATAGCTAAAACTATCTTGGCAAAGATGAAAACAATGGAAGAAATTACTCTAACTGATATTAAAGCTTTTTATCTATCTACAGTAAATAAGAAAGTATATTTTGGCATAGGGATACAAACTAATATCAATAGTGAAAAATAAAATTGAGAATGGGCCCATACAAATACCAAATTAATTTTGACAAAATTTCAAAAGCAGCTCAATGAATGAAAAACAGTCTTCTCAGTAGGCAAGCAAAACAAAACAAACACACAAACAAAACACCTTTATTTCAATTACATGTTATTTAAGATATGAACTGAAAATGGATCTTGAACTTCATGTGAAACAAAAAAGATCGATGAGTTGGACCTTATTCAAATTAAGAACATTTCCTCCATTAAAGACCTTGTCATAAAAATAAAAAGACAAATCACAGACTTGGAGAACACATTTGCAAATCACATATATGACAAAGGGACTAATATCTGGAATTTATAATGAACCTTTGAAACTCAACATCAGAAAGAAGGCAATTCCACTGGAAAATGGACAAAAGGCAAATCAGCATTTCACCAGTGAAGACATGCAGAGAGTAAATAAACAAATGAAAAGATGTTCAACATCATTATGTATTAGAGAAATTTAAAACAAACCTAAGGAAACATTACTACTGGACTACCAAAATGACCAAAATTAAAAACAAAATAATTATGCTGATCAGGAGGAAAAGAGATTGGATCACTTGTACATTACTCGTAGGAATATGAAATGGTACAACCATTCTGGAGAATAGTTGAGCAGTTTCTTGTAAAACTAAACACACGTAGTTACTTTGTGATCCAGTAGTTGAATTCTTGGTGTATATCCTAGAGAAATGAGAAATAATGCTCACAAAAATCCTGTACAAGAATGTTCACAATCATATAATTCCTAAAAGCTGAAAATTAGAAATAATCCAGATGTTCAACTAGTGAATGGTTAAACGAGTTGTTTTGCACATGGAATACTGTTTAGCAATAAAAAGAAAATAAACTATATTATTGATATAATTAGCAACTTGGATACATATCAAGAGAATTTTGCTCAGGGGAAAAAGCCAAAGCTGAAAGCTTACATATTGTATGACTCCATTATTATAACATTATTGAACTGACAAAATTATTGAGATAAGGAACAGATTAGTGGTTGCCAACTGTTATAAATTGGGGGCAGGTAAATGAAGCAAATGTTGCTATAAAAGTACAATAGGTGTGGTGGCTCACACCTGTAATCCCAGCAGTTTGGGAGGCTAAAGTGGGAAAATCACTTGAGTCTACAAGTTTAAGACAAACTTAGGCAACATAGCGAGACCTCAGCTCTACAAAACAATCAAAAAGATTAGCCAAGTGTGGTGGTGCCACCTGTAGTTTCCCTCTACTTGAGGCAGAAAAATCACCTGAGCCCAGGAGGTCGAGTCTGCAGTCAGCTGTGGATGACAGTGAGAGTCTGACTCAAAATAAACAAACAATAGTACAACTATAGGTATCCTTTTTTTTTTTTTTTTTGAGTTGGAGAGTCACCCTGTCACCCAGACTGGAGTGCAGTGGCTACTCCCGGCCACTGCAGCCTCGACCTGCTGGGCTCTGGGGATCCTTCTGCCTCAGCCTTCCAAAGTAGCTGGAATCACAGGCGTGTGCTACCATACTCGGCTAATTTTTGAATTATTGTGGAGATGAGGTCTCATCAAGTTGCCCAGGCGGGTCTCGAACCCGCGGGCTCAGGCAATCCACTCACCTTGGCCTCCCAAAGTGCTGGGATTACAGGCTGAGCCACCAAGCCCGGCCCTATAGGTATTCTTTTAGTGATAATTTATAAATAAGTTTATAGTTTTAAAAAATATTGAAAGGAAAAAGGTCATTTTTTTAAGTTAGAGTCCCACTCTTTGTCACCCAGGCTGGAGTGCAATGGCATGCTCATGGCCACTGCAGCCTTGACCTGCTGGGCTCAGGTGATGCTTCTGCCTCAGCCTTCCAAGTAGCTGGAACTACAGACGCACGCCACCGTGCTGGCTAGTTTTTGCAATTTACTGTAGAGACGAGATCTCACCAAGTTGGCCAGGCTGGTCTCGAGCCCGGGTTCAGGCAATCCTCTCACCTCGGCCTCCCAAAGTGCTGGGATTACAGGCTGAGCTACAGTGCCCAGCAGAAAAAGGCAATTCTTAAGATCATTGCTGAGATAAGTAGTTAGGGAAACTGGGCATATACCCAGAAGAATATTAAAAAGATACCTGCATACGTATATTTATTGCAGCGTTGTTCACAATAGCAAGAACATGGGCCCAACCGTGCTGCCCATCAAAAAAGGACTGGATAGAAAAAACATGATACATACATACAATGGAATATTATGCAGCCATAAAGAAGAACACAATCATGAACTTCGCAGCAACCTGGATGAAATTAGAGTTTACAGTACTGAGTGAACTCTCACAGAAACAAAGAGCTGAGAACCACATGTTCTCACTCATAACAACTACCGTATTACTGTAGGAAAGGGATTGAAAGTAGTGGGAAACTGCGGGGAGGGGGTGGGGAGTGGGGTGCTGGGATTGACAGTAGTTGATATCCACCTGGGGAAGGGGGGGCACACCTCATCAGTAAGGGTACCTGCACCATGAACATTTGCATACCTAACCCTGAATTGTACCCCACAATTTCAAAATAAAAATTAAAAGAAAAAAAAATCAGTTAGGTCCAGGTGCAGTGTAATCTCAGAACTTTGGAGGGTCAAGGTGGGAGGATCACGTACGTCTGGACAACATAGTGAGAATCTGTCTCTACAAATAAAGGAAAAAAGTAAAAATAGTTAGCCAGGTATGGTAGCACTTGCTTTGTAGTCCAGCTACTCAGGAGACGGAGGTGGTAGTATCACTTGAGCCCAGGAGTTTGAGACTGCAGTGAGCTACAATCACACCAATGCATTCTAGCCTGGGTGACAGAGAGACCTCTGTATCAAAAAAAAAAAAAAAAAAAAAGAAAGAGGAGGAGACAAGGAGGAAGAAGGCGTGGTGGCTTGAGTCTGTAATTCCAGCTACTTGGAAGGCTGAGGCGAAAGGAACGCCTGAGCCCAGCAGGTCGAGGCGGCGGTGGCCATGTGCCTGCCACTGTACTCCAGCCTGGGTGACGAAGAGTGAGACTGCAACTCAAAAAAAATTTTTTTTAAAAAGAATTTCCTTTTTCCTTTCAGTATTTTGAAAGGAAGAAGAGGAAGATGAAGGGAAGAGAAAAAAAGGAAAGAAAGAGAAATAAATAAATAATATAAAGAGGATAGCGTATGAAACATCAACAGGACATTGAATTAATATAAAACAGTAAGTATCACTACAATTATAAATAGCAAAATGAATATTTAATAGCATGTAAAGCAACTTACTCACCCAGGATAGAAAAAGCACTAACTATAATACTCATATATAATATCAACCAGCAATTTCTATTCTGCAAATATTTCCTGTGGTTATGCAAAAACTTTGAATACATGACTGTAGACTTTGTCATAAAAATCAGTCTATTCTTGGCATCATCATTTCAGAGGATTATGAAACATTTCAGAGTTTGAAAGAATTGCAGAGCATGATTAAAGAGCTGGAAAATAAAATCACTTTAAATTAAAGCTAGAAGAATCATCAGAGTTCGAGGTAAAAAGAGAATGGCAGGAAGAGGTTCAAGTTTTAAAGAAGGTTATTAAGTACAGGTAGTAATTGGCTAGTGTCTGTTTATACGAGGATGAACCAAGGTGCCCCAGGTTTACTTCTTTATTTGAAACAGTTTTAGCCCAATAGCAAAGCTACTTTAATAAGGACACAGTAAGAAAATAATTTTATTTAACCTTGCATTATTAAGTAGCTATTGTTTTGCCTGTAAAAAAGATGACATTGAGGCTTAGGGAATTTGTGTTTTGCGTAAAGCTGCACTTTAAATGATGCAATTTTAGTTCTAATCAAGAATGGCTAATTTCAAGGCTTAAGTTTTTAACCAGTATACCAGGTCAGAGGATGGCAAACTACTCTCCATGAAAAAAAATCCAGCCAGCCTCAGTCTTTTTTGTTTTTTGTGTGATTCACAAGCTACAAATGATTTGTGCATATTTAATCATTTAAACATTGAAACAATCCAAAGAATAATGTTTCGTGACATAGTGAGAGTTGCATGAAATTCAAATAGTTGACTAGCTGAAACAGAGACTGTATGGGCCACAAAGCTTAAATTATTTTTTACAGAAAAAGTTTACTGAATCCTGTACTAGGGTCTTCCATGGACTATGAAACTGCATAAAGATATTTTCAACCTTCTAATGTTTTATTCTAGCAAGTGGAGGAATCTTCTCTGATGAATTGTAAACCAAGATGTTAGTTCCTGGGTCAGGAACAGATAAATGTAGAAATAACTTGAAAATAGGAAAGTTAACAGAGATCTTTAAAATAAAGCAATTATTGTATATACTTTTATGCACTGACAAATACATAAGGAAGTTGGAATGGGAGTCTGATGTTTCTCAAGCCTCAGTACAATGGGAACAGTCAACAACACACTTCACGTTTAAACTGGGTAGAACATATGTAGCTTTCCTTTGGTGTTCTATAATGTTAAGCTCTAAACTCACTTTAAAAAAATCAAAGAGAATTATAAATCTCAAGATGATATTTCTGAAAAGATTTCAAGTAAATACAGATATTGACAGTGACACTGTCAGCCCATTACTTCTAAATATAATTAAACAATAACCTAAGGGTTCTTCAGAAGAACTAAATGGGAAAAAAGAAAACTTTGGATATCTAAGGCTCTCTGATAGCCTGTAATGATATCTTCAGTGAAGTAACCATGCAGCAAGAGATAATCTCCAGAAACTCCTCCACACCCTTTTACGCAATGAAACAGGGATTGGGGAGAGAAGGATGGGAGGATCATCCCTCTGCACTTCCATTGCTCTCTCCTTTATTTCAAAGATATTGTTGACTTCCTCTCCTCCTAGAGGGATCTTTCTGTTTAGTTTATATGTGACTAAATTCTTCTGCAAATAGACATTGTGAACATTCTCATTTTTATTAACAGTGCAATACAGAGAAGCACTGTATTAGAAGCAGAATGTAATCCCTGAAGCACTCTTAGGACTCTGGCAGACAGTACAACGCTTATCCAAACAACTATTGCCTCTTGTCTTCATTTCAGATTTTTTTTCCACTCACAGAATAAAATAAACAATGTCTAATTCTTTTGCATTGCCACCCACAAACGACCAAATAACTCTGGAGGCTAGTAAAGATAACCTTGATAAGAGACCTTCACCTTTTAAAAAAGAATCCATCCTATTCAGTCAATTAACCATTTCTCTATTTCAATGTATTTTAGTTGAAATGGATTGGAAGACTGAAATGAGACACTTTTAGGAATGTCAGCCATTTCACTCTGGCAACAAAACTGATTTCATGTCTTCTGTTAAGTGTTCTATAAATCTGAATTATGGCATAATATTACTTATGAGTAAATGTAATAAGTAAAGAGAGAAGAATGAATTCTGGTTGGGTGGGGACATTGTATGATTCATTAGTGGCTTCAATAGCTGATGTTAAAAAAGAACCAAAAAGTTCTGTTTTTCTATGACTTAGAGTGGATATCTTGAGAGGTTCAGAAGAAGTTCACATTGCCCTTGCGCAAATATGTTTTCCACATTTTGTTGCCAGAATGGAGAGAAAAAGAAGGGCCAGAAATTAGTGAAAAATTCTGATCTCACTGTGTGTTTCTGGACTTCCCTAGAGTAGGAAGTACCAAAAATCACACTGGAGAAACTAATGCTTTTTTCCCATTGTTTTTGCCAGGAGCAAAAATTATTTTGCATAGCTCTATGCCTAAGCTAAAAACAGATTCTAAAATTTTAAATTTCTTCAAGTTCTCAACCACTGACACATTTTCATTTATTCAGTTTAAAACCTCACATATTTTTAAAAAAATAAGTGAACATCAAAGGCTAACTGTAAAAGAGATTTCACTTAGAGACGTTAACATGATTTATTTTCCCTCAAGGGAAGGTATATACATTTTTTAGATTTTAAAATATAACTTCTTCCTTGGTCGTTGAGCAATACATGATTTGCTTCGTAGTGTAAATGGCACTGATTAAAAAACAAATCTACCTTACTACAATGTAAAGTTATATGAAAGCTAGACAATCCATAGAAAACTAAACTTGGAGATGTTGAGACATCTTTTAATTACCCAGATTTCAACATTTAATCATTAATTTGTTCATTCATTTATTGCAGATCCTGTATTTCCCAGATAATATTATTTTGAAATTGAATATTTATAGGGAATTTTCACCCATAGTATGCACAATGCATCTAAATTGTTACTCCATTATACTAGATGTTTTTGTTTTAACTTTTCAAGCCAAAATGGCACTATTGCTATGGCTTAAGATTATAGATGGAAAAATGACACTAATTAGGTTTCAAATTCTAGGTTTACCACTAATTAGCTGATGACTTTTTGTAAGTGATCTATCTTCTAATTTTTCATTTTCTCACCATGAATATAGAATAATTATGAACATCTTACGTAGCTGTTACAGGTATTAGGTGAAATAATCTGTAAATTGCTTAGCATAGTATCAGGTCCAAGGTATGTGATCCATTAATAGTGGCTTTCCTTTTTTCCCTTATTTCTTTTTACATCATCTTTATTCTTGATCTTCAAAACTAAGAAACAATCATGATTATTTCATGATATCATAATGTATATACTGGAGGAACTCTGACTTTTTTCAAACAGTAAATTGTCAAAATCCCATAGGTATTTGTAGAAGAAAGTTAAATGATTTTTAACTCATGTGGTTGCAACTCAAAAGTCCAATGTTCAAACAACCACACATTATTCAGAATGCATTGGGTTCTTCTGTGCTGTTTCAGAGTTTGTCATCATTTTCAGCTGGACTCACAATAACAATTGCATGTTCTTATGGAAGCTCAAAAACAAACCCTGTGTTGATGACTTGCTCCCTACCCTATAAATTTCACAAGGTCAGGAACAGTGCCTATTTTGTTCGATGGTATATCCCAACTGTTTCTCACTTTTACTAGAGAACCAGTAAATAGCTGTTCAATTAATAATTAAGTGAATAAATATTAATTGGTGAATAAATGAAGAGCGAGAGTATTATTAATAAATAAAATTATTAGAGTATTATTAATAAAATATATACTGACTTGTGAAAATATAGTGTCAAGCTCCCATACCCCATGAGGACATTTTGAACTGGGTCATATATGTTTATTTATTGATGATAAGATAATGATTGATGGTAATAGCTTTTGGTAGTTTTAGTTCTATTGTTAATTATAACCTTGGACTGTTGGTTAAATTCTCCTGGGGCAACTTTTCATAACATCCCATTTTCCAGCATTATTAGCAAGTGTACAAAAGGATTCATGACCAATAAATGTATATTTCTGATTTGGAATTATGCATACATTGTAGAAAATAAACAGAAAAATATAATAATAAAGTCACTGATAACTACCAGCTATCATGTAAAACTTTGTCTATAATCACACCACATACAATTACCATCATATTATGTATATAACTTCATATCTTACTTACTTCAATTTAGCATCTTGGAGTAACAAAAGTAACAACTTTTTGCCTATGTGATGGTCGGGTGGTGTCTCATACCTGGAATCCCAGAACTTTGGGATGCGGAGGCCCAGAGGACTGCTTCAGCCCAGGAGTTCAAGACCAGCCTAGGCAACACAGTGAAACCTTATCTCTACAAACAACCAAAAACGTAACTTGCCATCGTGGCACATGTCTGTAGTCCCAGCTACTCAGGAGCCTGAGGTGGAAGAATTGTCTGAGCCTAGGAAGTGAGGCTGCTGTGAGCTGTGATCATGCCACTGCACTCCAGCCTGGGCAGCAAAGTGAGACTCCAACTCAAAAAGCAAAAGCGAAGCCACTTTAGTAAATATTCTCATCAGCGATGAAAGTTTTAATAAATTTATCATACAAATTTATTACAATTTACTTAACCTGAACGCTGCCAATGAAAATGTGTGTTGTTTTCAACTTCTACCTATTAAATATTGTAAATAGTATCATGACTACCTTTGGATTGAAGATTTTTTCCCGTTTACTGTCCTGTAGGGGCCACTGATATTACTTCTTCCAGAATATTTGATGATACTTGTCTTCCAAAATTATAATTATGCCAGCAAACTTATTTTGTAGAATCCTTGGTGAAGCATTAAAAAATACTATATAGAAGAGATACAAGAACAGCATTTCTATTATAAATTGTACTTTACTCCACTGGTACTAGTAAATAAAATGAGCAAGATATCATGTCTTATGCATTATGCAAGATAAATGATTAGCACCAAATAAATGGCAATCTGTAGAGTTCAGGAGAATAAGCCATCATTGAGTGTCAGATTTTAATATTTTTCCAACTTTCATTATTTCAATTTCCATCTCCAGATATATTGTTTAATTTTCTTTGTGGTTTACTTGATGTATAATCGCAACTATGTATACAGGTTTTTTTATTGGGCAAAAATAAGCTAAAGTGATTTATTTGATTTACATATTTTATAGCAGTATTTTATGATAATTGAAAACTATAATTTTGTCAGTGTAAATTAAAACATCAATAATTTATTTTCAGAAATCTGACTAAGTTCAAGACTTTCTCCTGAATGTTATGCTTTTTGCCTGTGCAGACTTGAATGAAGCTTTCCTATAATCATGATTCATTGACTACACTGTTTCTCTAATCAAAGGCTCATTTTGTCATATTATTTCTGATATCCGGTTCTTCTAGCTCACAAGCGCAACAAAACTTTTACACTATCTCTCAAATCATGACTTTTTCATTTCAATAAATCTTTAAAATATTATTATGTGGAGCAATTGAAGTTGTGCCAATGGTAATCAACTCTTTATTTCCTCGTTTTAAAAGTTTGCTCCAAAACATGTTTTCTCATTCCATATATGCAAGTGAAAATGGAGCCATGAATCTAGACCATGATGACATGTCGGGCTCATATTAATTCTTTTTGACTGTATAACTAATAGTGGAAAACAGTCTTCTGATACCAGTGTTTTGTTTTGTTTGCTTTTCAATACTTTTTTTCTTTTTTTGAGGTGGAGTCTCACTCTGTCACCCAGACTGGTGTGCAGTGGCCGCTCCCGGCCACCACAGCCTCAACCAGCTGGGCTCCAGCGATCCTTCTGCCTCAGCCTTCCAAGTAGCCGGAATTACAGGTATGCACTACCACACCCGGCTGATTTTTTGTAGAGATGAGGTCTCGCTGCCCAGGCGGGTCTCGAACCCGCGGGCTCAGGCAATCCACTCACCTTAGCCTCCCAAAGGCGCAGGATTACAGGCTGAGCCACCGAGCCCGGCTTCAATACTCTTTCATAAAATATTTTAAATGCTTTATTTTGTAAAATTGTTTCATGATTTTTTACATTTCCCATTAATGAATACATTTTTGTTTGTGCTATTCTCCGGAGCCTTCATAATGTATATTTATCATTCTGGTTAAACAGGTGATTAGCATTTTCACACTTAATGCAAATTCAGGGTATCATTGCATCCAACATTTTGGCACTGACATCAAAAAGTTATCCTTTATTGTTGTTGTTGTTTAGGTAATTAAAAATTCTATGTTGTCTGAGACAAATGATTTGGATAATATCTTATACTAATTCATGCACAGCAACAAGTGATATTTCAGACTTTTCTCATTTTTGCACAGTATAAGAAAATATGCCAGGCTAAATTTTCTTATTGATGTTACTGTGTTGTCCTGCAGATTTAGAAGATTAAATTATTAAATATATAATGTATGTTAAGAAATTTATAGCAACCTTTTTGCCTCTCTATTCTGGGTGCTAGTTTTTGGTGTCTCTTATAAATATCTAAAAACTTATTAATAACAAACTGCCACATATTTTCCACCTAAGGGAACATTAGACAATACTAACTACATACTACCAGGAAGTGGGAACAATTTTTTATATGCAGGAAAATGATAATAAACTAGTAATTTTTCCAAAGCCAGAGTGCTTCATATGTTGGATGACAAAATCATTTAGCATTTGAAGTAGAACACTCTTGAGTGTGAAAGTGGATACTATTAATAATGATGTCAGGACTACTTGCATAAATCAGGACTGCCTCTGGCACAGCAGGACTTGTGTGGGACCTACTCTGTGGAAATGTACACTGTAGCTGTATTGTCTACCTTAACATGGGACAGAAGACAGATCACGATGCTTGCTCTCCTTCCAAAAATTCAGGACAATTAGTCTGGCCTAATGAATTAATGCTATAATTTGTAACAGTAATTATTCTACTTTTCACTAACCAGAAAGAAGTATTTTGATTTTACCAATGGACTCAGCATGGAGGCATATACTCTTGTAATTGATGTGATACATTCTCCATAAATGTATAAGAATGTGTAAGAACTATCATATAACATGGTTCCCTTTAAATAAAAATAGATCTAGAAACAAGTCTCTGTCTCTTATAGTTGGCACAAAATTAAGTTTGAGTCACTAACTTCTTTTCCTCTTCCCATTCAGATTATTCAAAGCCCAAAAGCCCTGGGTCCATGCTGAGTTACTGCTATATATACTAGATATACCTTGTCCAAGATCTTCCATGCTACCCGGCAATTCTATTTTTCTTTGTCTTCTTGAGCAAAGGGAAATTCTACAGGGTCAGGAGTACCAGTGCCAAGATGGAACCTTTCTTGATGTCTTTCCCCTCCATTTCCCTGGGTGTTTCATGGCTCTTTTTCTATCCCACTTGCAGAATCAATGAACCTCCAGCCTCTACTTTGGAGTGTAGAAAAATTGTCTCCCCTCTGCCTGGATGCTTCTCTCTCTCTCTCTCTCTCTCTCTCTCTGTCTCTCTCTCTTGTTCCCCATAATATCATTTTTAAGTAGCTTAGATGTTTCTAAAAGAAAGTCAGAGAGAAAAATGAGGGATCAAATTCACTTTTCCTGAGTGTTGTATTTGTCTAACTTTTTCAAAATAAAGGAATGTAGAACAAGAACAAAACACAGAATATTCTTCCAGCAGATGAGTGGGTGACTCTATCATGGTCCTCATGAGTAACTCAGGCCTAAGCAGGTGTTCTCTTCAGATACTACACCTCTCCCTGAATTTATAAGAAAAAAAAGCCTACTATTATTCAGTCTAAATTACCTAATGTTTCTGATCTTTTGGCCTTTCTTGGGCATGGACATTTTGGAAGAAGGAGAGAGAGGAAGGGGGAGAGAGAGAAAGTCTTTTGAGGTGCAACATAAAAAGAAAAAGAAAGACACCAGTAACCTCTGTGACCCAGTGCCCTTGTTGTGGAAGGCATTGGCACAGGAAAGGCAGAGTCTTCTTTTTTCTTCCACATGTCTATAACCAAAGTAGCATTTCAACATCATTTTCAAGTTAAACCTCTACTTAGCAGAATATAGCATATGCTGTTTAGAATAAACCAAACCCCAATAACGTATACTTATGCCAAGGTCAATAACAACCTCATCCTCCAGAAAACAAAAAGAAAGACAAATGAAATGGATCAAATCTGTAGCTAGAGATAGATGCTGGCATGTTGAGTTTCACTGACCCACTGTTAGTGGGAAAAATCTATTTATTGGCATAAAATTGTAATGTCTTCCCCATCTTATAGGCACATATTTATCAACCCCTCAGATATCAGTGAGAGAACACAATAAAATGTTGTTTCTTCGAATCAATGTTAGAATTAACACTTTGTGTAGTTCTTTAGTGCTATAATATTTATGCTAAAATGCTAAATTGGATGTTTCAATCTCATTCATTATGTTTTCCTCAGATATTTCTTTAAAAATATACTATCCTTTCAGAAAAAAATAATGTAAGTGGTATGAGGAAGATTTTTCTTTCTCCGGGTGCATATTTTTCTTTTATACATAATATAATATTGTCTATTTCTGTTTACAGAATAAATTTGACAAAAGTTTAGCTAGTTCAATAACTTTAATAACGGGACACAAATCTTTTACCAATGGATAGCACCACCATTATCCTATACTTAGTTCATATCTGCAAGAAATGTGGATCTACATAGCACTACATTATTTGAATACAATTAAGTTAGGTGTAATCCCTTTCCTTTTTTTTTTTGAGTTAGAGTCTCACTCTGTCACTCAGACTGGAGTGCAGTGGCTGCTCCCAGCCATTGCAGCCTCGACCTGCTGGGCTCTGGCGATTCTTCCGCCTCAGCCTTCCAAGTAGCTGGAACTACAGGCTTGCGCTACCATGCCCGGCTAATTTTTTATTTATTGTAGAGATGAGGTCTCGTCAAGTTGCCCAGGTGGGTCTCGAACCTGCAGTCTCAGGCAATTCACTCACCTCGGCCTCCCAAAGCTCTGGGATTACAGGCTGAGCCACCTAGCCCGGCCCAATCCCTTTCCTTAAACAGCCAATATTGCAATAGGTTAAACAAGACCAAAGAGTAAAAATATATCAGATATGTTTGCATGTGTATATCAAATTATACAGTTTATTGCATAATACATTTGACTTAACTGGGTCAAGTTGAATGAATTCAGGTGGAATGTTTTGGTGGGTAGTTTTATATGGCTATCAAAATTAAGGAATACTACGTAACTGTTAAAATTTCAATAAGACTAAAGGGACAAGAAAAAAATAATTTGGGACTCAAGGCAGAAACAAACGTGATTTACAAACGTGATTTTAAAAGTTTGTCAGTGATGAAGGGAAGTCAGTATTAAAAAAGAAAGCACAAAAACAACAGGAAAGCAATAAAAAATTAATGTTGAAAGTCTAATAATGAAACATGAGAATTCAAAATATATGTTTAATACATGTGGGATTACTCAAGTTAAATGGTTATGATATTATAAGAGACATAAGATATTAAAGCTTAAAGGAGCTTAGTAATTTTCAGATGAGAAAAGGGACTATGGAGTCTGAGATGCCAAAGTTTCCACAGTAAGTCATAGGAAAAGGGGATTTCAGAATGCAGATTTCATACCCTCAGTTGCCTCTGAACATTGTCTATAATTGATGTACTGGAAAAGTAAAGCAGAACTTTCTGGAATGTTGAACAGAACTTCCTGCTGTGAAGCTATGAGCCGTTGTTTGCAGAACTTTACTGCTTTTAAATTATAGCAACAGGTAAATTTCCCAAAAGAGAATTATTACTTAATTCTGACTAAGTGGTTCCAGGGCCCATTTCTAATCACCCCAGGCCAACCAATTTCCCCTTTGTCCATCTGGTCAAAGCTTTGGGCACAGCTTTGCAGACAGCAGGTGCCCATGTGGTATGGCTGGGAGCCTTTCCTGCCGCCTGTGTCACTTCTCCTCTTTAATGGAATCTGGACAAAGACACAAAAGGACAAGCTTCCAAGTTTTGTGCTTTTCCCCTCTAAGACACAAAATCAAATATTTGGCAAGCTCTTATCAGTTCCCTTGTTGTTCTACTGTTTGTGGTAGCCCCCATTCCACTTTAACCTCATTTTTAAGCTAACTTTTTGAATCCTGCACTTCGAACTGCCCTATCCTTCATCTTCACTACTTCAAGGGTCAAGTTTACCCTTGGAGTTGGCCATTCAATCAAATCTCTGACCAATTTACAACTCTTCAAGGATATAGCCAGGACTTCTGATTCCCTGGAACATCATCCAAAATCCTGCTGACCTAACCTTCATGTTCTTTCATAATCTAGTCTCTAATAACACTCTATTTCTCCTATAAATCAGTTTTTCTAACATATGGAAATAATATAACTGTTTGTAAATATATTGATGGGTAAATGAACACTAGACTGGTTCCATTGTTATTGTTCAAGCACGCTTGCAACTATGTGTCTGTTCCTAAACTTTTCATTCATTTCCCTTCATCGAGTAAAATTTTATTTAGCTCAATGCCTGACTATTACAACTTAGAAAACATGTGTTGAATGAATGAATTAAACTTCTCCCAAGTCTACTTCCTTTCTATGGTATGTCCTCATCTCCATCTAAAAATATTTCTACCTTGAGTCCCCCAAAAAATTATTTTTAAGGAGACTTGTTTGGCAACATTGTGTATCTTCTCTATATTTATTAGAAGTTATTTAAATATTTTATTTTGGTACTTAAAATAAGGACTGTATCTTGTTTACTCAGACTGTAAGATTTTGAGTTCTTGATTATTATAATCACTGTTTTCTTCCTTTGACTGTCTCATACATCGTTCGTGTTCAAGAATTGTGATTTGAATGGTATGATGCAAAAGAAAAAGATGTGGCATGTGTCTTTGGTAAATAGTGATGGCAAGGGTATGAAAGATTGACCCAAACATGCTTTCATTAAGCTACAGAGCAATTATAAAGGATTGATAAAGAAATATGAGACAATATGGTGAAGCCTGTTTATAGAAAGTGAGAAGAGTGTGTAAAATATTGGATTTATTAGAGAAATGAAGAAGAGTTAGAGAAGTATCCTTTGAGTTGTGAATTTTAAAGATTCTCTTGAATCAGGATTACTGAAAAACTTTGAAGAGGGAATTCCATGAGGCTAAGAATTATCAGGGGAGTTATATAAAAGAACAGTGGTAGGCCTGTTGAAAGAAGTCACGTTGCAAGAAATGAACATTTTAGTAGAAAAATTTTGTTTTAAACTTCTAGGAGTTGAGAGAGTACTGCTCATTTTCTGATAACTAATTCTTCTATTCCAATGGCTTAAATATTCAAGAAATCTTGGAGAGATCTGGAACCTTCTTTAAGGCTGTTATAAGCATAATTCCTACTTCAAATTTACATTATTGCAAAACCAGGGTCTTGGGTGTGACATGGACAAAATAAAAAAATATGCAAGCAAATAAACCTATTACTTTTTAACATTGCCCTTGATCTTTTGCAAACAGTGTCACAGAGTCAGGGATATGAAGCTACAATCTGGTCATTGAAAGATAACAGAAAAAATAAGAGTTTTTTCACCCTCTTAGATAGATTCTCATAAAGTTGCTTTATTTAATAAATCTACTCTTGTGGTGTCCCTGTTTGCCCTGAATTCTTATATGATATACCAAAAATATCATAAGCAATGGGTTACCCCCCCAAAAAACAGAAACATACATTTCATTGGGTCCTGAAACCAACAAAGAAAAGATACTGCAATAACACTATGATTGCTTTTCGTCATTTCATGAACACTTTGAACAACTTCCAGGGATTAACGACCACAATAGCAACTCCTATTTTAAGCAGCATATTCTGGTTTTCATGCAGTGGATAGATGCACAAAGATTTTGACTTTTTCCTTTGTTTGTGAAAGAAAAGACAGATCTTTGCCAAATAACTTTGGTTTGGGGGACAACCATCCCTGTCCACATCTGCTTGAGTAGCTATTTATGTAAAATGGAAAATGGAAACTTAACAATCTCATTTGGTGACTATGGGTATGGACTATGAATACTCAGTGAGAGTTAAAAGCCATTCGTGCTGAACAGAAATTAGGCTGACCACTTCGAACAAGTGTGTGTATTTAGTAATACAAAGAGCCCACAAAAAAACCCACTTGGAGTCTGCAAAAGTCAATGGAACCTTGTGATATGTAAAGAGGGGAGCAATCATGTCAATTGCTCTGTGACAATGTTCTGAAACACCCTGACTTCTTGAATTAAACTCAAGTATTCCAGTCAGGATTTTTGTTCTGTATTCCAGATGTGATCAAGTTTGTGACTGAAAACAATGCATAAACAGAATATGAAGTAGAAAAAAAATAAAATAAAATACTGAGAAAATCAACTTGATTATTCTAAGTAAATGTGTTTTATCCCTGAAACAGGAGCTAGAAAAAACCAATAGCACAATCATTCCACAAAACCTTGCTAAGCCAGAGAAAAAGAACTATCAGATCTAAAGTAATGGCCTTGTGGAAATGACGGCCACATATATCAAAATGATCACAAATGTACAGAAAATTTCCTTTTCGCCAGACCAGTTTTTTTACATAGAATATCAATTAAACATACAATGAACATTCTCTCCCCAGCACATTTTCTCTTACTATTTTTAATCTGATTTGTCACGTGCCTTATTTTTAAAAATAAAATAATTAGCATACTATTGATAAAGATGCAGTACACTTTGAATCCTCCCATCATCTTTCCAGTTATATTGGAAATATTGGAATGTGCCCTCTCCTTCCCTGAGGGCACACTCAGAATCATGAATATATTATATCATTCCTGTCTCTTTAAAATCTTTTTTCACACATACGTATATGTTCATGAGTGCTGTATTACTTTTATTTTTTTGAGTCTAGGTCTCTGTCACCCAGCCTGGAGTGGAGTAGAATGCTCATGGCTCACTGCAGCCTCAACCACTTGGGCTCAGGTAGTCCTTTCACCTCAGCATCCTGAGTAGCTGGGACTATAGGTGTGCACCACCACGTCTGGCTAATTTTTGTTTGTTTGCTTGTTTGTTTTGTAGCAATGAGGTCTCGCTATGTTGCCCAAACTGGTTTTGAACTTCTGGGCTCAAGCAGTCGTCTTGCCTCAGCCTTGCAAAGTGCCAGGATTACAGATGTAAGCCACCATACCAGGCCTCTTGCATAATTAGTAGCATTATACTATGTATTTTCTGTCACCTTTTTTAGACCTCAAATGATATATTTTTAAAATTTATTTATTTATTATAAAGATGTGGGGTATAAACTGGGCTCGGTGGCTCAGCCTGTAATCCCGCTCCTTTGGGAGGCTGAGGTCAGTGGATTGCCTGCGCCGGCGGGTTCGAGACCCGCCTGGGCAGTGAGACCTCATCTCTACAATCAATCAAAAAATCAGCTGCGTGTTGTAGCGCATGCCTGTAATTCCAGCTACTCGGAAGGCTGAGGCGGAAGGATCGCTGGAGCCCAGCAGGTCGAGGCTGCGGTGGCCGGGAGCGGCCACTGCACTCCAGCCTGGGCGACCGAGTGAGACTCCAACTCAAAAAAAAAAAAAAAAAAAAAAGATGTGGGGTATAATGCAGGGTCAGGTATACAAACATTGATCATGCAGGTACCCTTGTTGATGAGGTATGCCCTCCCTCCACTAACAGTTTCCTTCAACTGCCAGTCCCACCACCCCTCCCCTGACAGTTTTCCACTACTGCCAATCCCTTTCTTATAGCATTATAATTGTTCAGGTCAGTTTATGAGTGAGAACATATGGAACACAGTTCTTTGTTTCTGTGATAAATCACTGAGTATGATCGACTCCAAATTCATCCAATTTGCTGCAAAGTCCATATATTTATCCTTCTTTATGGCTGTATAATATTCCATTGTGTATATGTACTACATTTTTTATCCAGTCCAGCTTCGATGGGCAACATAGCTTGTCTCATGTTTTTGCTATTGTGAATAGAGCTGCAACAAACATACATGTGCAGGTATCTTTTTCATAGAATAATTTCAGTTCCTCCAGGTATATTCCCAATAGGGGAATTGCTGGGTCATATGGAAGGTCGATTTCTAGTTCTTTCAGAAATCGCCACACTGTCTTCCAAAGAGCTTGTACTAGACTACATTCCTACCAGCAGTGTAGAAACGTTCCTGTTTCTCCACATCCTTGCCAGCATCTGTTGTTGTTTGTTTTATTAATGATGGCCATTCTTACAGGGGTTAGGTGGTATCTCAATGTGGTTTTGATTTGCATCAAATGATATTTTAAAATCAAGTATATGCCTTTTAACAGCTAGGCAGCATTGTACCATACAAATATAATATGTGCTATAAATTCATTTCCCTCTGAAAGAATTTGGACTATTTTTGTTGGTTTCCACATTACAAATACTACTGCAGACATCCTAGCATATACCCTTGGCAAATGTGTAAGTGAAGTATTGATTATTTTTCAAACACTTTGCAACATAATCTAATTTAATTCCCATACAAGGCCTAGGAGAAATGTTGTTTTACTAATATCTTAAAAATTAATACACCAGAAGGGTTAAGAACAATTACCGAATTCACACAACCTATAAGAAGGGGGAAGCTGGGATTATGTTGTCACATACTGTCAATTGAATCATTGTTTATTTATTTATTCGTGCTTATTTCCTGCCACATTCCCAAGAATATAAATCCCATGAAGACAAAAAATTTTCAATTGCCTCTTCTCTGTTATAGCCTCTGCTCCTGGCTTAGAAGAGGTATTTAATGAGTACTTATTAGATGAATGATTACATAAACACATGGAGGGATATACATATACAATAGTGCCCCTGTGTATTGGAGAGCCCTGAAAAGTGAACGAATAGTAAACCTGATTCTGGGGTTCCTGCATGAACCAGTTCTAATTCTAGGCAATTTTTCATGCTCTAAAGAGCCCAGGAGTATTGTCAGGCTTCACAGATATGTCTATGTTTGCTCCAACTGGGAATCTGGAGACGTGTATCCTGGATAGGCAAACTTTGGATCACTTCCGATGACATACAGAAGATTTGTGGTTCTGAAGGAGAAATCTGGAAAGTCCCAGTCAGTAAGGTTCAGTGGCTTAGGATATTTTTGCTCATTTTGCAAACTCTTGGAAAAGAAGAAAGAACTCTGCAGTTACAACCACAGGTTTCATGACACATAATGCTCTTAAAAACGAGCAATTAAAATAATATGAATCGTTGGTGCCTTAGACCACAAGGATAGTCCTGATTCTGGGAAACAGACAGTTTAGCAATCCACTATCTTTAAAGTCATTGGCAAAATTTTTCCAGTTCTTTATTCTCTACCATAAATGTTGGAGAAGACATGAGGAAAACTCTATTTCTGACATTGACATTCAAGACTGTTATCAGTATTTGTTTGAGTCATACATTTTCTTCTGTGGTATGGGTATCCTGAAACAAATTTAGTAACCCTAATTCATGGAGAATGATTAGATCTGTTTATTAAATGTTTAAATTGATTAAAATATAAAATAAAATTTAAAATGTCTCCATTTTTCTTTTTATCCTCGTTCTAGCAACTTTCTAAAATGCTTTAATATTCTTTGTGGCCTTAGTGCAATTTAGTGTCACAAACAGCCCAATCTTTCTTTAGATCTTAGGAGCACCTAAATTGCAATGAGTTCTTGGAAGTTTTTGTAAGAGATTGTACCAAATCTTTGTAAATCCCAAGACATATCTTAAAATTTACTTTTCAATTAATGCATATTTTCTATTAATCTACTTGGGTTCACTCCGCTCTTGCCCAGATAGTTGGATAAGGCATTAAGGTAGGTTCTTGATTAGTTCAATCTATTGGATTATTATTATTTTTTTAATCAATATTTTTTATTATGATTTTGTGGGGTACAGTTAAGGGTTAGGTGTACAATTATGTTTCATTCAGGCACCCTGTTGATAAGAGGTGTTTCCCCATCCCCAGACAGATATTTGTGACTGTTAATCTCATCCCCCTCCCCCCCATAGTTTCCCAGTACTGTCAGTCATTTTCTTATAGTATTACATTGGATGTTCAAGGTCTATTATATGAGTGAGAACATGTGATACTTGGATCTTTGTTTCTGTGAGAGGTCACTCAGTATCTAGTTCCATCCAGGTTGCTGCGAAATTCATGATTTTGTTCTTTTTTTATGACTGCATAGTATTCCATCATGTATATGTACCACATTTTTTTAATCTAGTCCTCTTTTGATGGGCAGCATGGCTGTTTCCAGGTTCTTGCTATTGTGAACAACGCTGCGATAAACATACGTGTGCAGGTATCTTTTTTATAGAGTGATTTGAGGTCTTCAGGGTATATTCCCAGTAGGGGGATTGCAGGGTCATATGGAAGGG
>NW_007016571.1:0-753 GCF_000164805.1 Carlito syrichta
GACAGACCCAAGCGAGGGCAGCCATCAAACAAAGAGAATTTAAGGCGGACCTGAAACACCATGGCCAGCCCAGGTTGCAGTCGCCCTGTCTACCACCTTCAGGTGGGGGGAGGACTCTTTCCTCTCCCGATCTCCCCATCATCCCCACCCACGCAAACCTTTCCTTGGGGAGATGTGGACCCCATCGTGATGCACGTGGGAGGCATCTTCTTTGTTGCCGTAGACTCGGTCAGCCAGTCTGGGCCACAGCTGCAAGATCATGGCTCCAGGGGCCTCAACTTGTGGTGTTTAGTCTGTCCTCGCACCTCATCCCATAAGCAACTGGGACTCCGGGGACCACCATACCAGTTTCGAATTTGGGAACCTCTCGCTGAGACAAGGTCTTGTCACTTCGCCTAGGCTCATCTCCGAACACAGGGCTCAGGCAGACTCCCACCTCGACCTTCCAGGGTATGGGGATGACAGCCGTGAGCAGCAGTACCTGTCCTGTTCTTGCACCTACTGTCAGCAGGGGTGACACAAAGGAATGCCCTGGGACTGAGCCCACTGCATTCCATGTAGCCAGGATCATGGAGACCACCATGCGTGACTACACTGTTTGTATTCCAGTTAGCAACAAGGTCTCGCTATGTCAACAAGGCTGGTCATGAAACCCCAATTCCCCATGGTCCCCACTCGGCCTCCATAAGCCACAGCTTGATTGTCTGCTGATCCACCACCTTTCAGGAACTCTACTCCTAATCTGGGGCCTTC
>NW_007016572.1:0-731 GCF_000164805.1 Carlito syrichta
CAGCTAGATATCTCGTAAGCTAACTAGTTATGTCAGCTAGCTAAGTGAACTAGCTAACTAGCTAGCTAGGTAATTCAGCTAGCTGAGTCATCTAGCTCACTAATTAACTATTTATTTAAGTCAGATACTTGTCTGCTACCTAACTAGTTTGCTAATTATCTAAGCCAGCTCATTATTCAGCTAGTTAAATAGTTATCTAATTATTTAATTCAGTTTAAGTCAGCTAGATAGCTAGTTAAGTCACCCAGTTAAGACAACTAGCCATGTAGTTAAGTCAGCTAGCTAAGTCAGCTTGCTCACCAGTTGAGTAGATAAATCAGTTCACCGGTCATCTTGCTTGCCGGTTGACTAGTTAAGGCAGCTCACATGTCGGGTAACTCGCCGGCTAACTATTTAAGTTTACTCACTGATCGGATCATTTGCCGACTGACTAGTTAATTTTTCTGACCATTCGGCTCATTGTTAGTCGACTAAATTCGGCTGACCAGTCAGCTCACTCACCTGCTGATGAGTTAAGTCAACTGACAAGTCGGCTCACTCGTGGACCAAATAGTTAAGTCAGCTGATCAGTCAGCTCACTTGCCGGCTGACTAGTTAAGTCAGCTCACCTGTGGACACACTCACTGACTGACAATTAAGTAAGCTAACTGATCAGTCGACTACCCGGCCGACTATTTAAGTCAGCTAACCAATCGGTGACTAGTCGGCCAACTGGTCAGCTGACAAGTTAG
>NW_007016573.1:0-723 GCF_000164805.1 Carlito syrichta
GCATGTACTCTCGCCACCTGCCTAAGCTTGTCCTGCCTGCAGCGCCAAGCTCACTGCAGTCCCTGCAGCCCCATGCTCTCGGGGCACTTAAGGTGCACTATTCTAACCTGGGGTCAATGGGGGGGATGCCTGGCCCTGCTTGGCACGATGGTGCAGGCTGTGCACCCAGGAGTTGGGGCCTTGGGAGCAGTGGGGTAGCCACAGGTAGACCCCCCATGTCTTAACCTGAAACCCAAGGCACCAGGGTAGCAATTGTGCACGACCCCACGGGGCTCGGCCACTGGAAACTGCCTGACACTCGCTAAACTGTCGCAAAGAGGGAGTGGCTTCCCAGGTCTTGGTGGAGAAAAGTGAGAGGTTCTCACAAGTGCTTAATGATGCAGGTAAACCAGGGCCCGCGTTGGGGCGGAGGCAGGCTGCGGTGGTCAGCCTGGAACAGTCAGGCCCTCCACCTCCCTGCCTGGCGTCCCTGCCATCTGGGCAATGGAGAAAGGTCATTTTGAAAGGTTGGCGACCAGGCCTGTTGCATCCTGGTGGTGAGTCTGTGCACCCAGTGCTGGGAAAATGGCGTCCCCAAGGAACTTCTTCCTCTTCACTGGGGACTTCAAGATGTCAGAGCTTCAAAACTAGAGAATTATTTTGGAAAGAAAGGAAACTGTGGACACTGTTGAATTTGTTTGATCTTGCCCTTATGTAAATATGCCCCAGGGATAGGAGGTGGGA
>NW_007016574.1:0-950 GCF_000164805.1 Carlito syrichta
CTGGATTGTTCATTTAAGAAAGTTAAGTTTTAGCCGGGCTTGGTGTCTCAGCCTGTAATCCCGCACCTTTGGGAGGCTGAGGTGAGTGGATTGCCTGAGCCCGCGGGTTCGAGACCTGCCTGGGCAGCGAGACCTCATCTCTACAATAAATCAAAAAAATCAGCCGGGCGTGGTAGAGCATGCCTGTAATTCTGGCTACTTGGAAGGCTGAGGCGGAAGGATCGCCGGAGCCCAGCAGGTCAAGGCTGCGGTGGCGAAAGTTAAGTTTTAGGTTATGTGACTTTTGCCTCAATTAAAAAATATGCCAACAGCTTATGACTTTAAAAGAAAAGTAGAAGTGGTTACACAGGTGTCAATTTTGTCTTTTGTATCATAAACCAAGCTGTAAAGAAGATACAAATTAACATATAACGAAAATCTTATTCATGCATGAAAAGTTAAATGTTCATGACTATATTTCTGTCAAGTTTTAAAGGTATGAAGGAGATGATAGAAATGAAAAACAGAACTATTGGGAGACAAAGTGTGCAGCAATTAATTTTTTGGTATGTCCTCACTGTAAAAACAGAATCACAAGGTTCATTTTCTGCAGCTCTTATATTTGTTTTTAAAGGTTAAAGTTAACTGAGTTCTTTCTAATAACAACCAGAATTAAATCTTTTGTCATTATTAAATTATCCATTTCTATATGTGCTATTAATTTGAAACTATAAAAAATAGATGACAAGAATATGAATCTTAGATTCCTTCAAAATTATGTAACCAAATGTATTTGGATTCAGCTGTTAATGTTATCTCAGACAGTACTGCCTTTGCTGTCATTTTCATGAGAAAACAGAAATGACTTTTCCATATTAAAAATTTAGCACAAATACATACATACTTTGTTATAATACTAAATTCTGCTGGGTACAGTGCCTTATGTCTATAATCTCAGTACTTTGGGAGGC
>NW_007016575.1:0-706 GCF_000164805.1 Carlito syrichta
TAAATATCATTAAATATTAAAGTCAATTATTTCATGGCATTCCATGAAGTAGATAAACTATAATGTGTGAGAATGTCTACTCTTAGACATGTAGGTTACTTCTAAATTTTTCCTATTACTGCAATGCAGAGACAAACATGGTGGTAGATGGGTCCTCATGTTTTCAGGTATTTTAAATATATACTTACTGGAATATAATTTGGAGCTAAAGAATATGAACTTTCTTAAGGTTTTTCAAATAGTGCTACCAAACTACTTTCTACAATCCTGATGTGCTTCTGTGGTCATGCACCTATTTCCTTTAGGAACTTTCCAGAACAATGGAGATCAACCCTCAGTTTCACTTCCTAATTGAACATGACACAAAAGAGTGAAAGGTAAAAACTCTATGCAAAATGCTAAATTTCTCTCCAAGGATCTTTTTTTTTTTTTGAGTTGGAGTCTCACTCTGTCACCCAGACTGGAGTGCAGTGGCCGCTCCTGGCCACCACAGCCTCGACCTACTGGGCTCCGGCGATCCTTCCGCTCAGCCTTCCAAAGTAGCTGGAACTACAGGCATGCGCTACCACACCCTGCTAATTTTTGATTATTGTAGAGATGAGGTCTCGCAAAGTTGCCCAGGCGGGTCACGAACCCGCGGGCTCAGCAATCCACTCACCTCAGCCTCCCAAAGGCACGGGATTACAGGCTGAGTCACCAAGTCCGG
>NW_007016576.1:0-753 GCF_000164805.1 Carlito syrichta
CCAAGTCCCCACATCGACCCCAAGTAAATCCCAGAAAACCTTGAGTGAGGGCAGGCCTCGGAGGGAGGATAACCTCTGGCCCAGAATTCAAGACCAGGTAGGAAGACCCAGATATTACCCAAATGGAAAGTCTGTGATCACAACAGTTTTGGAGGCCCATGCCATGAGGATGGCCTGAGTTGGGAGGTTTGAGAGCAGCCTGAGCAACCTAGTGAGGAAAGAAAGAAGAAAAGAAAGAAAGAGAAAGAAAGGAAGGAAGGAAGGAAGGAAGGAAGGAAGGAAAGAAGGAAGAAAGGAAGGAAGGAAGGAAGGAAGAAAGATCCATTCTCCTGAAAATCTTCTGCCCTCAGTCCTTCTCCCAATGATCCCAACGTGTGAGGGTCCACCAAGTTCAGCACTCTCAAGTTCAACTCCCCCAAAATGTCTGCCCATGCTTTGGTGTGGGGGTTCCCAAGGTGAGAAATGTGCCCCAGGCAGGCCGACACTCCAACTCGGCAATGAGGACCTTCCTCCAAGAAAGGCCAGGGACACATCCCTCATGCAGGGACATTTCTTCAACCCCAATTCCATTTTTCCTGGTTCGAAAACCAATCACACTGTGAACACACCACACGTAGTTGAGAATATATGTACAATCCTGATGTTTTTGGAGACAGGGTCTGGCTCCGTGGCTTTGGCTGGGGCCCAGGGACAGGACTGTCGTTCACAGCCAGCCTTGAAATAGTAAGCTCCGACGATTCTCCTGCCTCAGGT
>NW_007016577.1:0-762 GCF_000164805.1 Carlito syrichta
TATACCATTTTCTATAACCTCCAGCAATATGACAAATACCTGCTGGGGGCTTACAGGTCTCATGATGCATAACGTACTTCACAAAAGATTTTTGCTTAAGGCAACAATTAACAATCAAAATTCCATGATGCATATCGTGCTTCACAAAGCGTATATCAAGATAAGAAGTGTATGATTTCAGTAATAGTTTTGCTAACTGTTTTCTATAATATTTAATGATTAATTTGTATATTATAGGCTATTCTTATTTTTACCTAATGTAAAATTTCCTATTAATTTTCTATGATTTAACAAAACACTCACAATCTATACTATTTATTTTAATGTCCAGCAGTAAAAAATATTTCTGTCAGGGACACTGGTGCCAGAGCCCTCTATGAAATGCTAAGTAGTGAGAAGCAGAGAATGCTGACGACAGTGTTTGACAAACCCAATGTGTACTTTACCATTGAAGTCTGCCAGACACTGAAGTCGACGCCTTAAAGCAGAAATCCAAAGTGTAAAAGTATATCCAGAAATAAGTAAGAGTACTTTGGTTTTACTCTCCAACAGGCCTGTAACTGGGTTTCATTACTACCATACACAGGCATATTAGAGGGTAAATTCCAAGCAGAAGAAAGTGAAGTAGCAAGCACAGGTTCACATAGTGTTATATGTAGATAACTGACTGTGTGTATATATATATTTCTAAACTTCCTGATAGAAAATTTGATCTAAGTGAATAAATCAAACAGTGGTTGTCACACTCTTGGACAAGGAAAA
>NW_007016578.1:0-731 GCF_000164805.1 Carlito syrichta
CCTGCCGACTAGTCAGCAAGCTTATTAAGGCAGCTAACAAGTCGGTCGTGTAGTCAGCCAATGTGTTAAAAAAGCTAAATCTTCTGCTGACTCGTCAACCAAGTTAAGTCACCTAACTAACTCATTAAACAACTAGTTAAGTCAGCTGGTTAACTCGCTTACCAACTAGTTAAAACAGGTAGCTAACTCGTTAACCAACTCATAAAGTCAGCTAGCTATCTCATTAGCCAACGAGTTAAGTTAGCTAGGTTAGTCAGTTATCTATCCAGCTAGCTAGGTAATTCAGCTAACTAAGTCAGCTAGTTCACTAGTTAGCTCAATATTTAAGTCAGCGATTTAAGTCTACTACCTGACTACTTAGGTAATTAGTTAAGTCAGCTAGTTATTCAGCTAGTTAAATAGTTAGCTAACTATTTAATTCAAATACTTAAGTCAACTAGCTAAGTAGTATAGTCAGCCAGTTAAGTGAACTACCTAAGAATTTAAGTAACCTTCCTAATTCAGCTACTTATGTCAGATTTCTAATTAAGTCAGCTGGTTAAGACAGCTAGCTAGCTAGTTAGCTAGTGGGTTAAGACAGCAGGTTGAGTCAGGAAGTTAGCTAGTTAACTAACTGGTTGTCAGATGGTTGAGTCACCTAGCTAGCTAGTTAGCAAACGGGTTGAGTCAGTTGGTTGAGTAAGCTAGCTAGCTAGTTAGCTAACGAGTTCAGTCAGTTGGATGAGTCAGCT
>NW_007016579.1:0-703 GCF_000164805.1 Carlito syrichta
CTCTCCCAACCTTTCCACATGTGAGGGTCATCCGGCTCGGCACCTTCCAGCCCAACCCAGACCAATGCCTGCCCCCACTTTGGTGCGGGAGTTCCCAAGGTTACCTGTCCACATTCCTGCTGGCTCGCCTCTCTGAGGTGAGAAATATGCCACAGGCAGGCTGACCTGCTGACTCAGCAATGAGGACCTTCCTCCAAGAAAAGCCAGGGACACACCTCTTACCTGGGAACAATTCTTACCGCCAAGCCCATTTTTCCTGGCTCAAAAGCCAGTCGCCCTGTGAACACAGCATGGAGAGTTGAGAAACTGTGTACAATTCTGATGCTTTTGGAGAGAGGGTCTGTTTCTGTGGCCCAGGCTGGGGCCTGGGGACATGACCATCGGTCCTTGTCCTTGTCAAAATCGCGGGTTCCAGTGATCAACCCGCCTCAGTCTTTGGAGTGGCCAGCACGACAGGAACCTTGATGTCAGATTCCCTGTTTAGGTGGGTGCAGAGCCAGGGTCTCTCTGCGTGGCTTGGGCTGGCCTTGGGCTCCTGGGCTCCAGCCATCCTCCCACTTCGGGTTCCCAGAGTACTGAGATTCCAGGCAAGGGCTACCGTGCCAAGACTCCTGGTTCATTTTTGATGAAGATCAAAGCCGGATTTGGGGCTTAGCCTCATATTCCCAACACTGGGAGGTGGAGACCAGGGGCCAGCCCCAGT
>NW_007016580.1:0-789 GCF_000164805.1 Carlito syrichta
TGGTATCTAATGGCAGTATGAAATATTTTATTTGTTTTGTTTTTTGTTTTTTGAGTTGGAGCGTCACTCTGTTGCTCAGACTGGAGTGCAGTGGCACGCTCCCAGCCACCACTGCCTCGACCTGCTGGGCTCAGGCGATCCTTCCGCCTTAGCCTTCCTGGTAGCTGGAACTGCAGGCGCACGCTACCACACCTGGCTAATTTTTTATTGATTGTAGAGACAGGTCTCACCAAGTTGCCTGGGCGGGTCTCGAACCCGCGGGCTCAAGCAATCCACTGACCTCAGCCTCCCAAAGTGCTGGGATTACAGGCTGAGCCACCAAGCCCAGCTTGAAATATTTTAAGTTAAGTCTATTTTGTATGTAAAAAATGCTTTGTCTGTGATATTTTATTGCCAAAATTTCACTATGATATTTTAAATAAGAACATATAAAATTCTAGCAATGGTAGTGGCTCCAGCATAGAAATTTTCTGAATTATCCAAATTTCTGGTCTGAGTGGACAGCAAGATTGATATATTTCTGAGTTCACTTGACTTTTAACAGGGATTCTTGTTTCTGTATATGCAGGTTTGTGGTTAGCTATGAGCACTATTCACCTGGTTGCTTGCTTCAGGAATTTTCTTTTCTACATCTATTCCATGTCCCTCAGACACTAAATGTAACCAGGGCCTATGTTAAATTGATAGCGTCTTTCATTACCTAAATTCTGATCATTAACTTTTAAAGAAAAAATGCTGGAAGATACATGTCTGCATGAGTTGGAAAAACCAAAATTCCCCCTGCAATTT
>NW_007016581.1:0-762 GCF_000164805.1 Carlito syrichta
GCCAAAGCAGGAGGATCACTTGAGGTTAGGAGTTTGATATCAGCCTGGACAATATAGCGAGGTTGGTGGTATATGCCTATAGTCCCAGATACTCAGGAGGTTGAGGCAGGAGGATTGTTTGAACCCAATAGATTAAGGCTGCAGTGAGCTATGATTATGCTGCTGTACTACTCCAGCCTGGGCAACAGAGTAAGAACCTGACGAAAAAAAAAGAAAGGAGAGAGAGAGAGAGAGAGAGAGAGAGAGAGAGAGAGAGAGAGAGAGAGAGAGAGATATTAAAAATATCCAGTTAAGCAAAAGAGGGGTCTATAGTAGAGTCCTATATTCAAAGTGCTGAAAGAAAAAAGTGACAGTCAAGAATACTATACCTAGCAAAGCGATCCTTCAGAAACAAACGAGAAATGCTTTTCTCAGACGAGGAAAAGCTGAAAGAATTCACCACCATTGGGCTTATAAGTGGTGTTTAAGGGTTTCTTTTGAAGTAGAAACAAAAGGATGCTGATTACTGGCTTCATCTGAATCTTTATCCTCTCCAAATATCTTGTCAAAATGCGACCCCCAACATTGGATGTGGGGCCTGGTGGAGTGTCTGGGGCCTGGGGCCAGATCCTTCATTAGCGTCTTAGTGGCCTCCCCATAGTAACGCGTGGGCATTTGCTCTATTAGTTCATGCAAGAGAGATTCTTTAAGAGTGTGGCATCTCCCCCTTCTCTCTGCTAAGTCCTCTCTCGTCATCTGACACACCTGTTCCCTTTTGTTTTT
>NW_007016582.1:0-743 GCF_000164805.1 Carlito syrichta
CAGCTGGCTAGCCAGTTGACTTAAGTAACTGACTTCACTAGCTAGGCTGCTGACTTAAGTATCTGAGTTAATTAGGTAGCTACCTACCTAGACAGCTGACATAACTGGCTGATTTAACTAGCTAGCTACCTAGCTAGCTATCTTTTACCTAGCAGATTTAACTAGCTGACTTAACAAGCTAGCTCACTGACATATCTAGCTGACTTCACTAGCTCGCTTCCTATAGCCAGCTGACTTAAGTAGTTGAAATATCTAGCAAGTCAGATTGCTGCCCATCTTTCTTAACTAGCTTTTTAACTAACTAGCCAGCTGACTTGACAGTTGACTTAACGTGCTAACTTAACTAGCTACTCAGCCTGTTAGCCAGCTGAGTAAATTAGCTGACTTACCTTGCTGGCGAGTTGGAGAGCCAGCTTACTTATTTGCCTAGCTATCTAGCTAGCCAACAGCCTAGCCCGCTGACTTAACTAGCTGACTTAATGAAGTAGTCAGCTGGCTAGCCATCAAACTTAACTAACTCTCTACCTAGGTAGACAGCTGGATAGCTAGCTGACTTAACTAGCAGATATAACTAGATAGCCTATTGGTTAGCAAACTGACTTAACTAGCTATGTACCTACATACCCCTCTGTCTTGCCTGCTGACTTAACTACCTAGCTAACAAGCAGGCAAGCAAGCTGACTTAATTAGTGACTTAACTGGCTAGCCACCTGCTAGCCAGCTGACTTAACTAGAAAGCTACA
>NW_007016583.1:0-816 GCF_000164805.1 Carlito syrichta
CATTTACAACAATGTAGTTAGAAATATCAGTAGGGCTTTCTGGTTGATATCAAGCATTTAAGGTTTCTAATTTCCCTTTTAAGATTTGTGAAAAATGTTAAAGAATATAGGTCAAATATATGCCAGATTCCAAAAAGAGTTTCCAAAGAGTCACAGGGAGTTCATAGGAAAGCAACGCTCTCAGGAAGAATGATATAAACGTGCTGGAAAATGTGTAACACATTCTCATTTCTCCCTCTCTCTTTCTCTCTCTCTCACAGAATCTAAAGAAAAAAGGGAGCCCATGGGCCCTAAAGAAAATTCTGAAGAGAGTTCTCTCAAAGTTTTCAATTTTTAGTACTGATCTTTTTATTTTTATTTTTTTTTTGAGTTGGAGTCTCACTCTGACACACATACTGGAGTGCAGTGGCATGCTCTCAGACACCGCAGCCTTGAACTGCTGAGCTCCAGCAATCTTTTTGCCTCAGCCTTTCAGGTAGCCAGAACTACAGGTGTGCGCTACCACGCCCGGCTAATGTTTTGATTTATTGTGAAGATCAGGTCTCGCCCATTGCTATTTTCTAATGTTATATTTCTGTGCGATCTATAAACTCCAATTTTGTATCACATTGGAGATTTGTTATCAGCAGATAACGCTTCAGTAACAGCGTCCTGCTTCCCTTTCTGGTCATGTCCCTTCCTCAAAAGTTGCTCCGTGACACCTTGGTGACTGACTATCAGTCTGGTATGGCTCCAGGTTCTTCCATACCTGAACACAGCTCTCAAGAGCAGCCTTCACTGGATCAGGCTTACTTTTTGATCTCACACCCTCTTCTG
>NW_007016584.1:0-810 GCF_000164805.1 Carlito syrichta
GTTAAGTCAGTTAGCTAGCCACCTGGCTAACTGAAGATGCCAGCTACTTAAGTCAGCTGGCTAGCCAGCTGGCTAACTAGTTATGTCAGATAGTTGAGTCAGCTGGCTAGCCAGCTGGATAGCTGGATAAGTCAGCTAGTTAATTCAAGTGGTAAGCCAACTGGCTAGCTAGGTATCTCAAAAGTTAAGTCAGCTGGCTAGCCAGCTGGCTAGCTGGTTAAATCAGCTAGTTAAGTCAACTGGGTAGCCACCTGGCTAGGTAAGTAGCTTGCTAATTAAGTCAGCTGGCTAGCCGGCTGGCCATCTAGTAAAGTCAGAGAGTTAAGTGAGCTGTGTTGCTGGCTGGCTAGCTAGTTGGCTAGTTAGTTAAGCCAGCTGGCTAGACAGATGGCTCTCTAGTTAAGTCAGATAGTTAAGTCAGCTGGCTAGCTAGGTGGCTGGCAAGTTAAGATGGCTGGTAATCTGGCTCATCAGGTAGGTGGCCAGCTAATTAATCCGGCTGACTAGCCAGGTGACCAGCAGGGTGGCTGGCTAGTTAAGCTGGCTTTATATCCCACTGTCCAGCCAGACGTCTTGCTATTTAACCAGCTGGCTAGACAACTGGCCAGCCCACTAGCTAGCTAAATAGCTGCCTAGCCATCTGGGTAGCTAGCTAATTAAGCGAGCTTGCTAGCCATCTAGCCAACCAGGTAGCAAGCTAATTAAGTCAGCTGGTTAACCAGCTGGGTAGCTGGTTAAGTTAGCTATTTAAGTCAGTTTGTTAGCCAACTGGCTAGGTAGATAGCTAGCTAATTAAAGTCAGCTGGTTAG
>NW_007016585.1:0-680 GCF_000164805.1 Carlito syrichta
GACATAAATAGTTAGTGGCATAGCTAACTTGCTGACTTAACTAGCTAGCTAACTAGTAAGCTTACTCGGTATCTAATGTGCTAGCTAGCTGACTTAATTCTTTGACTTAACTTGTTAAAGAGCTAGCTAGCTGACTCAACCAGCTGACTTAGCTCATTAGCTAACTAGCTAGCTTGCCTACTCAACCAGCTGACAGAACCCAATTGCTAACTTGCTAGCTAGCTGACTCAACCAGCTGGATTAACCCGTTAGTTAACTAGCTAACTGCCTAACTCAACCTGATGACTTAACCCGTTAGCTAACTAGCTAACTAACTTAACCATCTGACTAAATTAGAAGGCTGAATTAAATAGCTGAGTTAGCTATCTGACAACTACTTAGCTAGATGACTTCACTGGCTGACTTAACAAGTTAGCTACCTGACTTAACTACCTGAATCAAATACTTAACTAACTAATTAAGTTGATGTATAACTAGCTGCTTTAATAATTATCTAACTAGTTAGGTAGCAGACTTAAGTAGGTGACTTAAATAGTTAGCTATCTAGAGAGCTAGCTGACTTAGCTAGCTGACTTAGCTAGCTAGCTGGTTAGCTAGCTGACTTAGCTAGCTAGCTGGTTAGCTAGCTGACTTAGCTAGCTGACTTAACTAGTTGGCTAACAAGATAGCTAGTTGACTTA
>NW_007016586.1:0-693 GCF_000164805.1 Carlito syrichta
CTCTGATATTTGTAAACTGAAAATAAATGTCCAATACATATTATCCAATTATATGATTATTTGCAAAATAATTCTGATAAACTAATAGTTGATAGAAATTTAAGGTAATGATAATAGAAATAGTGAGTGACCAACAAATGTGTGTTAGCTATAGGAAAGTAATTTTGCTTAGCTAATGAAGCAATGTAATTTTATTATAAATTATTAAGAGGGATGGGTAGTGCTTAGAAGTGATGATAAATTCATCTGTGGAAATATAAAATATTTCTAAAAAGTTCTTTTTGCTATTTCTACAATATCATATTATAGAAATAGCAAAAAGGACTTTTTAGAAATATTTTATATTGCCACATGAAGAATAATATATCAAGCTATGCATAGTTCGTCCTAAAAGAATGGAACTCAGTATAACTGTAATCAGGAAGGAGCATAATTATATGCAAAATGAACAAAAATGTTGGTATAGGGAGGAGTGTTATGTTGGAAAAAAAATTAAGCATCACAATTATGTGAAAACTATGCAGATTGGCACTAAGGCCAAAACTGCCAGAGTCAAATAGAAAGGTAGCATGGGCAAGCATTCAATCTGGAGAGATTGCTCAAGAAAGAAAGAAGAGAGAGAGAGAGAGAGAGAGAGAGAAGAGAGAGAGAGAGAGAGAGAAAGCATATGTCACAGTCAGCTCCATTTTTTTT
>NW_007016587.1:0-728 GCF_000164805.1 Carlito syrichta
GAACTAGAACCAGGAACCAGAAATTAGAAATGCAGGTAGCACCTTCTCCACCTCCCTGTCGCAGCCTTTTAATCTGCTCCTCCAGCCATGGGGGGATGCAGCATGTGCACACTATTGTTATGGAGATTTTAGTTTTCTTTCTCGTTCACTTTTTTATTCCCCCAGCTTTTCTGAAGTACAATTGACAGGTAAAAATTGTGTATTCTTGTGTTGTGCCATGTGATGTTTTGCTACATATGTAGATTGTGAAATGATGACCACAGCCAGTCTAATGAGCATATCGACCCCCTCACATGGTTATCCTCATACAGTGAGAACATTTAAGGTCTGCTCCACTAGTGTTTTTCTCATACACAACGCGGTGCTGTTAATTGCTCACCATGTGTACAGCAGAGCTCCAACTTATTCATCCTATCCAGTGGAGACTTTGTACCCTTTGAGTAGCATCTCTCTATTACCTCCTTCACCCTCCAACCCCCTTCTAGGCCCTGGCAGTCATTCTACTCTCTGCTCTATGAATTGACTTTTAAGATTCCAAATAAAAAGTGAGACCATGCAATTGCTTGTCTTTCTGTATTTGCTTTATTTCATTACCATAATGTCCTCAAGGTTTATCCTTGTTGCAAAATGACAAGATTTCCTTTTTGAATGCTGAGTGCTATTCCATTGTTCATATTCACTGCATTTTCTTTACCCATTCATCTGTCAATTGACAGTGAGATTGATTG
>NW_007016588.1:0-524 GCF_000164805.1 Carlito syrichta
TCGTAGATTTTTGGTATTGAGAACGCGTGTAACCCAGATGCCTTATTCTGTCTCAGCAAAAGGTCTTGTAGTTGCCTGTAAATAAGGATTCCAGTTTCCAGTTTCATGCTTGAAAACACCATGATTCCTGTTTAGCCCATAGCAAGATGACCTTAAGCTTTTTTGGGATTGACGACCTGAGTAACGCAGATTCTTTATTCTTACTTAGCAATAGGCAGTGAAATTTCCTTTATGTGAGGCCTCCCATTATCCAGATTCCTACTTCAAAAACCTGATTCGTGGTTACATCTTAGGAAGACGACCTGTAGTTTTTGAGATTGAGGACTAATATAAGGAAGATTCCTTATACTTCCTTACCAATATGACGTGTCGTTTCCTGTATATGATGACCTCCATTACCCAGCTACTTGCTTCACTCTGCGTGTTGCCGAGACTGTTCCAGAATTCCAATTTTTGGATATCAAGAGAAGTTGTCCATAATGTTCTTTGGGATCCTGGAATCCAAGATTCGAGGATTCCTGGTT
>NW_007016589.1:0-794 GCF_000164805.1 Carlito syrichta
CACGGGAAGGTAGTCCAAAAGTTATCTTGAACATGAATGATGAAAAGAACTACTTGAAGCCAAAAAGATATAACAGAGAAATCAAATTAGTTTCTTATTACAATATTTGAAAAAAAAATTCACCCCTAAACTATATTTTGTTCAAGTAGCTATATGTGACAAATTTGTAAAAGTAAAGACACTCCAAGAGAGAAAATAACTAAAGCTTACCAGTCAGTAGGGACAAATATAAAATGCTATTACAAATCCAGAAAGGTCCCAAAAGTCACTAAAGGTTATTTCTGTGAATACAGAAGATACAGCAATGAGAAAGCCATCTAGTGTGCCATCTCCCTTGAAATGAGATCCCCCTCTCCCAAATTCCCTGAATCACCATTTTTTTATTATCAAGCCAGAAACTTTTGAGCTAAGATATGAAAAAGTACCTTTGGCTATGACTTATTTTAAAGAAGCACAAGTTGTGATGTGAAGTAGAGAACAGAAAGTTAACTCCCTAGAGAACTAAGGTTATGCTAATGTATGGCTGAAATGTTGACATGCATCTTATTTACTGTCAGCATGCAATGTAGTCAAATGTGAGCATACCAATTAAAAAAATACACCCAAATAACTCAGTAAAACTGATGCAATAAAATTCCAGAAAATCAAATTCTATTTCACATTTGAGAGACTTCAGAAATAACCTCCTGTCTAGTAGAAGTGTAGACAGGCTTTCCAATGTTCACACAATCAGCTAACTTCAATGCATAAGGAAATATCTTTGTGCAGTCAAAGGCAATAATTCTAAAATAGTA
>NW_007016590.1:0-692 GCF_000164805.1 Carlito syrichta
TACTTAAGTCAGTTGGCCAACCAGCTGGCAAGTTAATTAATCAGCTAGGTAAGTCAGTTGACTAGCCAACTTGCTTGCAAGATAAAGAGCTAGCTAGGTCAGAAGCCTAGGCAGAGGTACTAACTAGATATTTCAGCTGCTTGAGTCAGCTGGCTAGTCAGCTCACTAGCAGGTTAAGTCAACAAGTTGTCTGCTGTCTAGCCAGCTGTCTAAATAGGTAGGAAGCTAGTTAAGTCAGCTGGCTAACCAGCTGGTGAGCTATTTACATCAGCTAGTTAATTCACCTGGAATCCCAGCTGGCTAGCCAGGCAGATAACTAGTTAAGTCAGCTGGCTAATTCAGCTGGCCAGCCAGCTGGCTTGCTAGTTAAGTCAGCTAGTTAAGTCAGCTGGGCAGCCAGCTGGCTAGCTAGTTAATTCACCTAGTTAAGTAAGCTGGGGAGCCAGCTGGTTATCTAGGTATCTAGCTAGTTAAGTCATTTAGTTGTCAGTTTGCTAGCCAGCTACCTAGCAGGGTACCCACCTAGTTCAAACAGCTGGCTAGGCAGCTGGCTAGCTTGTTAAATCACGTAGTTAAGTCAGCTCACTCACCAGTATTTTAGCTAGGTAGTTAGGTTGTTAAATCAGTTGGCAAGTCAGAGGGCTATGTAGGTAGGTCACTAGTTAAGTGTGCTGGCTAGCCATCAGGCTATA
>NW_007016590.1:1678-2713 GCF_000164805.1 Carlito syrichta
AAATCAGCTGGCTATCCATGTGGCTAGAGAGGTAGAGAGCTAGTTAAGTCAGTTGGCTAGCCACCTGTATATCTAGCTAAATCAGTTAGTATAGTCACTTGGCTGGACAGGTGCCTAGCTCGTTAATCAACTAGTTAAGTAAGCTGGCTAACCAGCTGGCTAGCTATTTAAGTCACCTCGTTAAGTCAGTTGGTTAGGCAGCTTGCTAGCTAGTTAAAAAACTAGTTAAGACAGATGGCTAGACAGCTGACTAGCTAGTTATTTCAGCTAGCAAAGTCAGTTTTCAACCTAGGTAGATAGCTAGTTAAGTCAGTTAGTTATATCAGCTAGCTAACTAGTTATGTCAGCTAGTTTAGTAGCCTAGCTAGGTAGTTACCTAGCTAGGTAGCTAGCTAGTTATGTCAGCTAGTTAAGTCAGCTGACTAACCTGCTGGCTTTCTGGATAGCTAGCTTGTTATGTCAGCTATCTAGCCAGCTGGATAGCTACTTAAGTCAACTAGATAAGTCAGCTTGCTAACCAGCTGTTTAGCTAGTTACCAAGGTAGTTAAGTCAGCTGGCAACCCAGTGAGATATGTAGGTAGCTAGCTATTTAGTTCAGGTGGTTAGACACCTGTCTAGCTAGTGATGTCTGCAAGCTATGTCAGCTGGCTAGCCAGCTGGCTATCTAGTTCTGTCAGCTAGTTAAGTCAGTTGGCTACCCGGCTGGCTAGCTGTTTAAGTCAGCTAGTTAATTCAAGTGGCTAGCCAACTGGTTAGCTAGGTAGCTCGTTAGTTACATCAGCTGATTAGCCAGCTGGCTAGTTTAAGTCAGGTACTTAAGACAGCTGGCTAGCCAATTGGCTAGGTAGGTAGCTAGATAATTAAGTCAGCTGGCTAGCCAACTGGATAACTAGTTTATGCAGCACATTAAGTGAGCTGGCTAGCCAGCTGTCTAGCTAGGTGGCTAGCTAGTTAAGCCAGTTGGGTAGCTCAATGGCTATCTAATTAAGTCAGCTAGTTAAGTAAGCGTTTTAGCTGGCAGGCTAGCTAGGTGG
>NW_007016591.1:0-664 GCF_000164805.1 Carlito syrichta
ATCTGATCATATTGATAGAGAAAAAGTCGAAACCATTTCTTATCAGAACCAGAACAAAAGAAAGGATGCCCATTTTCACCACTCCTAGTCAACATAGTACTGGAAGATTTAGCATAGCAACAGGCAAGAGCACGGGTGAAGGTTATCCAAATTGGAAAGAGGAAATCAAACTATCTCTGTTTGCGGATGGTATGTTCTTATACCTGGAAAAACCCTCAAGACAATTTCAAAAGAGTCCTGGACTTTAGAAATGAATTCACTAAAGTCTCAGGTTGCAAATACAACACACACAAATTGCTCTGCTATACACCAATACAGACCAAGCTGAGAGTGAAATCAGAAACTCATTACCATTTACAATAGCACCTAAAAAATTTAAATAGTTAGCCGGGTTCGGTGGCTCAGCCTGTAATTCCGCGCCTTTGGGAGGCTGAGGTGAGTGGATTGCCTGAGCCCGCGGGTTCGAGACCCGCCTGGGCAGTGAGACCTCATCTCTACAATAAATCAAAAAATCAGCCGGGCGTGGTAGCGCATGCCTGTAATTCCGGCTACTCGGAAGGCTGAGGCGGAAGGATCGCCGGAGCCCAGCAGGTCGAGGCTGCGGTGGCTGGGAGCAGCCACTGCACTCCAGTCTGGGCGACAGAGTGAGACTCCAACTCAAAAT
>NW_007016592.1:0-617 GCF_000164805.1 Carlito syrichta
AATCCGTACCCACAGGCCATAAGAGATAAGATAGACAAGTGGGACTTAATTAAACTGACAAGCTTATGCAAAGTCAAAGAAATCATCAAGAGAGCAAGGAGAGAGCCCACTGACTGTGAAAAAAGTATTTGCCAACTCCAGGTCTGACAAAGGGTTAACATCTTGGATCCACAAGGAACTCAAACGTGCTGAAAAGAAAAAAAAACAAACAACCCCATTTTAAAGTGGGCAAAAAATATGAACAGACACTTCTCAAAGGAAGACTTCCGAGCAGTCAACAGACACATTAAAAAATGTCCAACCTCACTAATCATCAAGGAGATGCAAATCAAAATCACACTGAGATACCACCTAACTCCAGTCAGAATGGCAATTATCAATAGCTCAAAAAATAACAGTTGCTGGAAAGGGGTGTGGTGAAAAGGGGAACAATCCTACACTGGGGGCAGTGCAAACTAGTGCAACCTCTATGGGAGAAGAGTGTAACGATTCTTAAAAGCTCTAAATATCAACCTCCCATATGACCCAGCAATTCCCCTACTGGGTAATATACCCCTGAAGAATCAAATCACTTTATAAAAAAGATACCCTCTCACACATATTTATCACAGCATTGC
>NW_007016593.1:0-600 GCF_000164805.1 Carlito syrichta
CAACCCTGAATTGTACCCCACATCTTTAAAATAAAAAATTTTTTTACAAGGAAAAAAAAAATCTAGAGGGAGATAATCTAGGGTTTATGCAGTGGCTCCATGAAGTCATTGTGGATCCAGGCTTCCTATATGTTTCTGCTTTGCTATGTAGGTTTCTCTCCCCAAGGTCACCTCATGTTACAAGATGGCAACTAGAGCGCCAGCCATTATAGGATATAATGGAAATTATAGGATATAATGGAAAGAAGGGATGGGAAGTGTCTCCCAACTAAGCTGGCTTCTTTTGAGAGACTTTTCCAGAAGTTCCACTCAAACGTTTGCTTATGTTTCATTGTTTATAACTCAGACCTATGGCCATTCCAGCTGTAATGGTGACAGGGGAATGTCCTCTTTTAACTGGTTAACTGGAATTCTATTACTTGGGAAGACAAAGATGGAAATGGAAGGAGGCTATTCCGTCATCACCGCCAAAAAAACATTTCACGGCCTCCAGGCGTTGTTAGCCTTTCTCTCCACCTCGCAGCCTGGCCACTCAGGTGGTGATTCAATCAGCAAGGCAGTTTTCACCATGAACCTCAAAAAGGATGTCTCTCCAGCATC
>NW_007016594.1:0-695 GCF_000164805.1 Carlito syrichta
CGTGAGAAAAGAAAAGAAAGTAAAATAGAAAGAAAGAAAGAAAGAAAGAAAGAAAGAAAGAAAGAAAGAAAGAAAGAAAGAAAGAAAGAAAGAAAGAAAGGAATAAAGGAAGACAAAAAGAAAGAAAGAAAGAAAGAAAGAACGAAGGAAGGAAGGAAGGAAGGAAGGAAGGAAGGAAGGAAGGAAGGAAGGAAAGAAAGAAAGAAAATGTAAGTCACCCCTTGAGCACTCCACGTGCAGTTAAGAATCTGTGTAGGATTCAAATGTTTTTGGAGATAGTGTCTGGCTCTGAGTCCCAGGCTGGGGCCTGGGGATATGACAGTCATTCACCACGAGCCTCAAAATCGCGGGCTCCAGCATTCCTCCCACCTCAGCCTCTGTAGTGGCTGGGATGATGGGCACCACGTCCCCAGACCACCTCTTTGGATGGGTGCACAGACAGGGTCTCCCTGCATGGTCCGGACTGGCCTTGACCTCGTGGTCTACAGCCATTCTCCCGATTCGGCCTCACAGAGCACTGGGATTCCAGGCATGTTTTGCCACGTCCAGCCTTCTGGTTCATTTTAACGATGATTGATGCTGGGCTCCGGTGCTCAACCTCTATCGATCCATCTTCTTGGAAGCCTATGGGATATGACTTGCCAGATCTCAGTGGGCCAAGGTTGCACTGGCTGGGAGTGACCCACCAACGTCCA
>NW_007016595.1:0-846 GCF_000164805.1 Carlito syrichta
TGTGTCTGTCCTTTCTCAAATGCTGTGCAAGAACGGAAAAAAATAATATACCTGTAAAGCATCATCTTTTTGCTGCAGTTGGTCATCCTTCTGTCGAATAACATCTTTGAGACTCATCACTAACTGGTCTGCAGAAGCTAGACGTTGCAGAACATCTGGCTGTGCTATATCATTCAATTCCACGTCCGATTTCTTCAGTGATTCCTAGTGTTTAGACCAAAAATTGTAAATGCACCAGGGAAAAGGTATTTGCTTCCAAACAGCAGATTCTTCATTCCATTTGCATCTTCTGCCATGAGATACCAAGATGCCAATAGTACACGGTAATAAGGACTCAAAGGACTAGAACAACCTAGCCCATCTGAAGTCTCAAAAGTGACTCATCAGGGCTCCCTTGTGAGATAAGGACCTGAACTAAGAAACTGCTAGCAGTAAAATCAAAATGAAAAAGAATAGGAAGGAGAGAGAGAAGGAACAATAGGTCTATACTCACACTGTATCATTCAGTACCTACTTAGCCACAAGTGGCTTCAAACACTTAAAATGTGCTTAATACAGTATAAATAATGTTTAATAGCATTTACTTTATTTTTAAATGAATAACTGAAGTATGAATTATTTTTTCATTAAATACAACTTCATTTTGGGATGACTACATTTTGCTTCACCTGCTGCATCACATAGATGCTATTGAGGGGTTATACAGTGAACAAGTATGCAGGTATTTGGGTCATAAGGCTGATTCAGTTTGAATTATTTTCTTCTATACCCGTTACATATGCTTTTCTATGTCACATCATAATGTGTTTATTTGAATACGTAATGGAGATAGAATGAGTAACCCTA
>NW_007016596.1:0-938 GCF_000164805.1 Carlito syrichta
AAACGCTTACAAAATACTTCCTAGGAGCTCCCTAGATGGGTGATACATTTAAAATTACACGAAAAGGGTAGAGTTAAATATTTTTTACTCTTAAAACTTCCAATGTAGAATAGATAATCCAGTAAAGACTAAGGAAAGAACACTATCACTCAAAGGCAGATGTAAGTAGAAGAACCTGCACAGGAGACTGAAACAGAGGGAGTGGAAATAGAAATTGGAAATAAAATGCCATATATTCAAGAATGTAGAAAGGTTGAAGAATGAAAGATGGCTCAACAGGACCAACAGTGAGAAAGAGCATAGATGAAATGAGCTCTGGTAGAATAATGTAGACAGAATATAGAACTTGTTGGGTTAAGGAGTCAACGGGTTGAAAGAACTGAGGAAGTAGACATCTGTGATGCTTGTAGGAAGCATGGCTATAAAAAGAGTGTTTAGATAGGGAGTATTTTAAGTTAGAAAATGAGAAGGAGACAGTGCAGAAGAGAAGATAATTTCAAGTTGTATAGGAGATTAGAGGAATGAGGATTCAAACACAAGTGGAGAGAATAGTTTCATAGAAAGATAAATGTTTCCACTGAGAAGAGAGAAAATAATGTAAAAAATAAATATTCCAATTTTGTGATGTGAAAGAGACCCTTTATTTACTTCATGAAGTAGAATGCCCTGTCACCTCCTGAGAGTGAGAAGAGGAAGAAGAGTTTTGGAATCATATGAAGGATTTGGTAAGTGTTAGAAGTTTCCCATGTGGGAGAAAAAGAGCAAGTAAAATAGAAATCTATAAAAGATTGCTGTGTTATACCAGATTGAGGTTGGAAACCATAAATTTGTATACATATAAATTAAACATAAATCTGTATTGTTACATGTAGTTTTTCTAGTAATGGCTGACTGTAAGTGTATAGCAATATGTACCGTACATTTTAACCTTCTTGATT
>NW_007016596.1:1466-14140 GCF_000164805.1 Carlito syrichta
CCATTTGTAAATTAATAAATGCCATTCTGTGTTACTTCCACTTAATATTGCTGTCATGTCATGAGCTGATCAGAGATTCTAATTTTTAAAATGAATATAGACATTTTGGTAAGCAAATCTTACATATTTTGAAATATTTTGCCACCACCCACAAAAGCAAATCTTGTATTTCTAATAGGGTCCCTATTATAACTAGTTTTGCTGGTTCTAGTCTTTAGTCTGTTCCTACATGTGGCTAAGAAGTTAAATGTAATTGGGAGCCATTTATTTTTCTTCCTCTGGATATTTTTTACTTTTTTTCTATCATGGATGAGAAATTGGCTATTTTTTACTCCAAGGGAAGGAAGATTCTGCCAAGTCAATTTTATAATATCTTGGTGTTTTCTTTTCTTCTTTTGTGGCAGTAAGACTCAGCTTGTAATCTTTTGTGCTCTTAAAATAAAGTTAATAAGATTGTTCATACCTGGAAAGAATGTACTCATAAGAAAAATCTATAATAAGTACATCACACATGGTAGGTTCTAAATACATTTTGAATAAATAGTTAAAAGTCTCATTACAAAATAATATGAAAATATCAAAGGATAACATTTTAATGACCCTTTCCATACAGAAAATAAAATTATAGTTGGAATAAAAATTTATTCATAATTTAATGTGCAAGCCTATATTTCCAGCTTATCTGTATTTTCAGTTGTTAATTCAAAAGATCTATTTTGTGTTATCATTACTCTGAATTTTTCCAGCATAAAAAAAAACATAGGCACAAATTGTTTATTCAACAAATAGGTAAGTTGCACATTTTAAATTAAGTTTTTCTAACTTTTGTCCTCTAAATGGTTAATAATTAAGAAAAATTCATTGTGACTATCTTTATTTTTTGATATGAAGAACAGGAAAAATTCTTGTGAAAAAGGATGGCCCTCAAGGTTGGGCCTTGTTTTTCTTAAGATTTAGACATTTTCTGGTGAAGGTTTAAATTAGCTTGTGTCATATCCAGAAACACTGCCACCCAAAGGTAATGCTTAATATATACTTAATGATTGAAATAGATTGAATTTCTAGAGTCAGTTCTGCCATAACTACCAATGTGACCATAAAAAGAAGAGAAATTTGTAAAAAGGTGTATTTAAGAAGAAGATACACATTTATACACACATAAACATGTCTCAAACAACAGAGAGCCAAAGTTAAGAGACAAAGATAAGTCCACAAACTTAGAGGACAACTTTGGCACATCTGTCACTCATTAACTGATATTTTGAGCAGACAAAAATATCAAAAAAGACACAGAATATTTAAACATTAAATAATTTACATACAAAATAAATAACCACACAATATATATTCCTGGTAGGCACACATATACCAAAATGGCCTATATATTTAACTCAAAAGCAGTATTAATGAATTTCAAAGGAATGGAATAAAACAGATATGTTTGATGTAAGTGGAGTTAAGCTAGAAATTAATAACAGAAAGAAAACAAAAAATATATAGAAGTTTTGTAATATATTCAGAGTAACCTATGAGTCACCGAAGAAACCAAATGATCAAAAAGATATTTGAACTAAAGGATAATTAATGCATCACAAGTCAAAATGTATGAGTCGCAGCTGATTTTCAGAGAAAATGTTATGGCATTAAAGAGGAAAAACTGAAAACCAGTTATCTTAGGATTTATTTCAGAGGACTAGAAAAAAAAAAAAAATTTATATCCAAACAAAGTTAAGAAAAAAATAATAAGTCAGTAAAGTAGAAATCAACAGATTCAAAGACAGGCTTATTGATAAACCCTTTTGCAAGACTGATTTAAAAAAAACAAACAAAGAGAAGGCACAAATAACTAATATCAAAAACTTTAAAAAGAAAATGTCCTTAAACATTGGACATATGTTTTAAAAATTATTTAAAAATTACAAAAATAAACAAATTAGCCAGCATAAATAGGTTAGCCAGCGTGGTGACACGTCAGTAGTCCCAGCTACTCAGGAGGCTGAGGCAGAAGGATCTCCAGAGCTTAGGAAATCATGGCTGCAGTGAGCTGTGACTGCCACTGAATTTCAGGCTGGGCAACAGAGACTCTGACTCCAAAAGAAAAAAAAAAATGCTTGCTATTGGTTCATTATATGAAAATAAATTTAATTCTTATTTACTAGCAGCAAAACAATAGAAAAAGAAATATTAAATTACACCATTTATAATTGCATCTAAAAAAGTCAAATACCAAAGAATAACTCTAAAAAAGATGTGCATTACCTTTGCAGAGACAACTACATAAAGTTACTTAGATAAAGTTAAAAAAATCTAACTTAATGAATAAGTGTAATTGGTTAATAGATTATAAAAGTATTAATTCAAAACTGTTGTGTAGTTTTAATGCAGTCAAAGTTAATATTCCTGAAGGTTTTCTGGTGAAATTTTACAATGTGATTCAAAAATTTATATTTCAATTAAAAAGGTTAAGAATATCTTATTCAGTTTTGAAAAATAAGAACATCTTGATGAAATACAAGTCAAATAGACTTTAGAATCATTCTCAACTAAATGCTAGCAAACCAATTAGACTCTATTTAGACAAGGTGTGAGATTTATAAGATAGTTTTACAAAATAATGGCTCCTCAAATTTTTTTAATGTGGTTTTTGGAGAAAAATGAAATTAGTTAAATTTATGATACCCGGAATTATTTTCTATACAATATTTCTGTCTATTACTATTTTCAGAACATGACAATAAAAACAAATTAAAATCTCACTAACTTTTAAAATGACTTTTTGACTACCACTTAAAAGTTTTAGTCACAAAATTTTTCTGACTTGAAAGAAACTACAAATCAACAATGAAACAAAAGTGACATTCCAATCAAATTTAGATAAATTGAAAATAAAAATCAAAATAATTTTATAGGTACAAAGTAAAATATTTATGAACAAATAATCCTGAATCTACAAAGATTAGTTTGTGATTATAACAGACAAATATAGTTTTAATTTTTTGAAAAAAATTCAGCAAATGTAACTACAAAATGATATTTTTGTTTTATTTTGTCAATTTCTCAGCACATAAGTTTTTAAAAGAATAAAAATGTAAGGAATATTTAATGGATTTATCTATTGTCTTTAGAAAATAGTAAAAAACACAATATAAATAATAGAAATGTATAGGATAAAATTAAAATAATTTGCATTTATTTCGTTGGTTCTGATATATTTGACTTGTATTTTTGAATATGCAATGTAAAACTATGATTTATTTCTAAATCAAAGTATCACTTTAGGTGTTTATTGAGAATTCCAGTTGCTACCTCCTCAGTAGATCAGAATTTCTTCAAATAGAAATTAGTCAAAATTACCTAAGAACCACTTAATGTAAGAAAGCTAGCATAGAGTGCCATTTCCATCAATACTTCAACAATTATGTGTAGTTCTTATCAAAACTCTGTAAATCATGGTGTTTTTTGATATGTAGTCAAAGGAAAACTCTTCAGGAAACCCATTTATAATGATCTAAAAATCATGCATCTTTATTTTATTTATTTATTTATTTATTTTTGAGTTGGAGTCTCACTCTGTTGCCCAGACTGGAGTGCAATGGCCGTTCCCAGCCACCGCAGCCTCGACCTGCTGGGCTCCGGCGATCCTTTCGCCTCAGCCTTCCGAGTAGATGGAATTACAGGCATGCGCTACCACGCCCGGTTGATTTTTTGATTTGTTGTAGAGATGAGGTCTCGCTGCCCAGGCAGGCATCTTTATGAATCATCCTAAATCACCATTCTGTAGAAATAATCTTCAGACATAGGGTAATAATAAATACATTCGGTGGTTTTTGATGTTTTGTTAACTTTTGATCACATTAAAACCATGGATTTCCCACATTTTTATTAGTACATCATGAAGGTGTATTTGTCAATATTGAGAATAAAGCAAATTTTATTTAATGGTTAACGTGTTCGGTAATTTTTAAAAAATCAAACATAGAAAATGTCGGCCTCTATCTGTCATATTACTTGATATGTCCAAAAGTGTTAGGGATGTCCAAGTTAAAGCTTCCTCAAAAACAGCCTTCTATTACTCTCTCATCCTTAAATATCACCAGTCAAGAGAACCAACTGTTCACTTGTTCATAATTATTTAGTGACTATAGGCATTATTAAAGAAAAAAATTATGCAGTGATACTTTTTTTAAAGATGCAAGGTACCGTTCGAATTAGGTAGGTAAGTGGCAATTGTACAGATGAAGTTTGGGCCTCCCACGGGTCTTCACTTTGCCTGATTTGAAACCAGGTACCCTTTTTGATGTTATGAGCTTGACGCCCGCTCCCCTGGCAGTGTCCCGCTACTGCCAATCCTTTTCATGTAGTAGTATGATAAATGTTCAGGGTTCAATTATGAATGAGAAGATGTGGTACTGAGTTATTAGATTTTGGGATAGATCACTGAGCGTGATTGAGTCTGAATCCACTCAAGTTGCTGAGAAGTCCATAATTTTGTCCTTCTTTATAGTTGCAAAATATTCCATCATGTATATGCACCACATTTTTAAAATCCAGTCCAGTTTCGATGGGCAAACAGTTGGATCCATATTTTTGCTATTGTAAATAGTGGTGCAATAAACATGCATGCACAGGTATCTCATTTTGTAGAACGAGTTGAGCTTCTCTGGGTATACTCCCAGAAGAAGAATTGCTATGTTGTGTGGAAGGTCAATTTTTAGATCTTTTAGAAATCACCACATTGTTTTCCAAAGAGGTTGTACTAGTTTACACTCCCACCAACAGCATGGAAGCATTCCTTTATTTCTGCATCCTCTTCAACATTTGTTGTTTTTTGAGTTATTGATGATGGTCATCCTGACTGGAGTCAGGTTGTATATCAGAATGGTTTTGATATGCGTATCTTTGATGATTAGTGAGACTGAGCATTTTTTCATGTATCTGTTGGCTTCTCATATGTCTTCTTTTGTGAAGTATCTATTCATATCTTTTGCCCACTTTTTAATAGGGCTGTTTGTTTGTTTTTTCCTTTAGGCATGTTTGAGTTCCTTGTACGTCCTGGATGTTAGGCCTTTGTCAGATAGACAGTTGGCAAATATTTATTCCTATTTTTTGGACTGTCTTCTAACTCTTTTATGGTTTGTTTTGCAGAAGATTTTCAGTTTGATGAGTCTCACTTGTCAATCTTATCTCTTATGGTATGGGTTTTGGGGGTATTGATCAGGAATTGGTTGCCTATTCCAATTTCTGAAAGGGTATCTCCTGCATTTTCTAAGATTCTTATAAATTGAGATTTTATATTTAAGGCTTTGATCCATTGAGAGTTGATTTTTGTGTATGGCGACAGGTAGGTGTCTTGTTTCATTCTTCTGCACATGGTCATCCAGTTTTCCCAGCACCATATACTGAAAAGGTTCTCCTCTCCCCAGTAGATGCTGGTGGAAGTTTTGCTGAAAATGAGTTGGTTGAGAAATTGAGGTTTTGCTTCTTGAATTTCTATCTTATTCCATTGGTCTATATGCCGGTTCTTATACCAATACCAGGCTGTTTTGATTATTGTACCCTTATAATAAAGTTTAAAGTCTGGAAATGTGATAGCTCCCGCTTTGTTTCTTTTGCTGAGAATTATTTTGGCTATTCGGGGTCATTTATGTTTCCTTATGAATTTCTGTATTGTTGTTTCCAGGACTGAGAAGAATGATGTGGGCAATTTCATGGATGTTGTGTTAAATCTGTAGATTGCCTTGATAGAATGAACATCTTAACAGTGTTGATTTTTCCAGTCCATGACCATGGTATATTTTTCCATGTGTTGTTATCATCTTTGACCTCTTTGAGTAGTGTTTTGTGGTTTCATTGTAAAGGCCTTTCTCTTCTCTGGTTAGGAAGATGCCAATGTATTTCTTTTGTGTGTGTGGTTATCGTGAATGGGGTTGTGCTTTTTATTTAGTTCTCTGCCTGTTTGTTGTTGATGTATAAATATACAACTATCTTTTGCACATTGATTTTGTACCTTGAGACTTTGCCAAAGTCCTTTATCAGTGCAAGGAAGTTTTTGACAGATTCTTTCAGTTTTCAAGGTATAGGATCATATCATTGTCAAAGAGGGATAACTTAACTTCCTATTTTTCCTATTTGGTTGTTTTGTCTGATAATATAATCTTGATTCCTTCCTTTTTTGTTTTCCAATCTCCTGATTTCCTTCTCTTGTCTGATTGTTCTAGCTAGGACTTCCAACACTAAGTTGAACAGGAGGGGTGAGAGTGGGCAGCCTTCCAGTTTTCAGAGGAAATGATTCTAACTTCTGTCTGTTTACCAATATGTTGGCTGTGTGTTTATCATAGGTGGCTCTTACTGTTTTGAAGTATGCTCCCTCTATGTATGTCTAGGCGTTCAAGAGTTTTTTTTTTTTTTTTTTTAAATCAAGAATGATGCTTAATTATGTCAAAAGTTTTTTTCTGCATCTAATGATATAATCATATAGTTCTTGTTTTACATCTTTTGATGTATTGAATTACATTTATGGTCTCACGGATGTTGAACCATTCCTGCATCCCAGGGATGAATCTTGCTTGCTCACGGTGAATAATTTTTGAGATATGTTGTTGGATCTGATTAGCTAGACTCTTGTTGAGAATTTTTGCATCTATGTTCATTAGGGTTATTGACCTTCTCTTTCTTTGCTTGATCTTTACCCAGTTTGGGTGTCATTGTGATGTTAGCTTAATAAAATGATTTGGGGAGAGTCCCATCTTTCTCAATTACCTGAAATACTTTTTAATAGGGTTGCTATTGGCTCCTCTTTGTATGTTTTGTAGAATTCTGCTGGAAAGCCATCTAGTCCAGGGTTTTTTGTTTGTTTGTTTGTTGTTTTTGTTTTTTGTTTTTTGTTTTTTTGGAGGTAATTTTCTTATGATTCATCAATTTCCTGGGTTGTTAATAAATGTCTTTTTGTTTCAACCTTGGGAAATTGTGTGATGTCAGAAAGTCCTCCAGTTTGTTTAGGTTTTGCAGCTTGTTTCCATCCAGGTGTGGACAGTCATCTCTGATAATCATTTATATTTCTTCAGATCAGTTGTTACTTGATCTTTTGCATTTAAGATAGTGTTTGTTTGGGGGTTTTTTTCTTGCTCATTTGGGCTAGGGAGTTCATCAGTCTTCTTTATACTTTCAAAGAATCAGCTTTTTGTTTAGTTATTTTTTTCTCTTACATTTTTTGTCTTTTATAGTCTATATTTTGACTTTTACTTTGATAATCTGGATACTTCAAGTGAGGTTAGGTTTTCAGTGTTCTTGCCCATCCAGCACCCTTAGGAAATTTGTTAGGCTGTTAACTCATAATCTTCCTATTTTCTTGATGCATGTGCATAGAGTTATATATTCATCTTTTAGTACTGATTCTATGGCACCCCAGTAGTTTTGGTAAGATGTGCCTGTGTTTTCTTTTGTTTCCAAGAATCTTTTAATTTGTGCTTTGATTTCTGTGTTGACTCAGGAGTTGTTCAGCATCATGCTGTTCAGTGTCTGTGTCTTGTTGTATTTTGGTGGTGATATTTATTTTTATTCCACTGTAGTCTGAGTAGGTGTGTTATAGCTGGAATGCAAGAAGGGGGTCGTCACACACACTGAGAATCGAATTTTGAGTCCTTTAATAATCTGCAGTCGAGAGGGGGCTCACACCTCCAAAAACTCTCCACCCTGAATGCAGCAAGCCAGGGGTTTACAAGAGCAAAAACCACAAGAGGGCTTCATAGCAACATGGAGCTAAAAACAAAAAGGAAACAATTACTTGGCACAACATTTGATTTCAGTTAAACAAAGATACAATTAGAACAAGGAACTTGTGGTTAATGTGTTTCCAAATACTAGGGGAACAAAGGTGTGGAACAAGGATATGGACTTGTGAGTATGGGAAGGTTGTAATGGTCACACACAGGGGAGTTGCATCTGGGTGAGCTGGCAGCTAAGGTGGAAGATTTTTAACATAATGGAGTTACTTATGTCAAACAAGCTCTTATAGACTATTATAAGTTTTACAGATATTTCAGGTGCATGGAAGTTTTTTGATTTTATGAAATTTGTTTATGCTTGATTTATGGCTGTGAATGTGGTTGATCTTGGGATATGTTTCATGTGGCCATGAGAAGAATGTGTATTCTGTGATTGTTGAGTGGAAACTTTTGTAAGTATTTCTCAAGTCCATTAGTCAAGCATCAAATTGAGGTTTCAGATCTCCTTGTTGATTTTTTGCCTTGATGATCTATCTAGGGTTGTTAGTGGGGTATTTAATTCACCAGTCAATATCCTTTTTTAGTTTACTGAGTTGCTGCTTTATAAAACCTGGTACTCCTGTGTTGGGTGCATATATATTTAGGATGGATATTTCTTGTTGATAATTTAAACTTTTATCATTATGTGACATCCCTCTGTATCTTTTTAAATATTTGAGAGCTTGAAGGTTGTTTTGTCTGATAATATAATCTTGATTCCTTCCTTTTTTGTTTTCCAATCTCCTGGAAGTTTGTTTTCTATCCTGTAACTTTTGGTCTGTGGGAGTCCTTTGTACCGAGATGTGATTCCTGGAAGCAGCATATTTATGGGTCATGCTTTTTTATCTAGTTTGTCTTTCTATGTCTGTTTGGTGTTGACTTTAGTCTATTCACATTCAGGCTAATCAGAGATGTGAGAGTTTGCATCTGTCATGAGGTTAGTGATATTTGTTAAAGCCTGGCAAGAAAGGTTTTATTTAGGTTCATCACATTAGGTACAGGGAAAACATCAAAGGGAATTTTCAGCAGGGATCCTTGATCAGGTATGAAGATGATCAAGTCTGAAAGTGATCAAGTATCAAGGGTGAGGGTTCTTAAACTCTTAAATCTAATAGGATTATTGCTAAAACTAGATTATTCAAGGAAGTGCACACATAGACCTAAGAGAAGTCTCAGGTGCCAGGCTAACGTTTGGTCAAGCAAGGAATATTTATCAGTATTTTGAAAGGAAAATACATATATAAAAACATCTAGATTATAAGACTAAAATGAGATGATTCTGAAAGCAACTTGACATACAAAACAGTTGTCTAAACATAATAGTAAAAAATAATCTTAGCATTTTCTTTCCCTGGGCCAGAATGTATTAATTAAGAATTTCCCAATTTCTCATGATGTTTAGTATGTGTTATAACTTGTAATGATTATTTCAGTCACTCTTGTGGTGATTTTACTCAACATACCAACATACTTCTTGCTTACCATTATAAATACACAACTATATTGACAAGTTTGATTACCAAGAAAACTAAAATAAATCAATGAACAAAATAAAATAAAATAACTGCAAAGTTTATGTCTGTGTTTGGTGTAGGAAGCTAACAGCTTGCTCTTTCTTGGTTCCTTCACCACCATATTTCCAGCTATTATCTTCACTTCCTTCCTGGAAAATGGATTGCATTTAATGTTTTCTTGCCCCAGCAACCAGAGCATGTGAACTATTACTTACTTTATTTTCTGGCTTCCTACAATCTGCAAGCAAAGGGTATCAATATTGCTTCAAGATTTTTGTTTATAGGCTAGTATTCCTGCAGGACTCTATATTTTCTCAAAGCATATGGAGACTTAATTTTTCCTTGGCTCTTACTACCTTTTCTCTGATACTTATTTTTTTCTTTGAGTTGTTTTTATTTCTATAACCATCTATTTTGACTCTTTTCCAAGCCAGTCCTCTGACTCTAAGCTATATGTCCGTGACACAGTTGTATTACAATTATAAACAATGATTAGATCTTACAAATAAACTACATATATATCCTATGGGCCAGATCATAACGTGCTATTATTTTCTTCAAATCACTGAGAGAAACCAAAACATGCCAACATCTACTACAGGCAAAGTACTAAGCTAGATATTGTGAAAAAGATGAAAAAATATGAAACAATGACTCTTAAAATGTTTTTCTCTTCCTTTCCTCTTTTTTAAATTCCTTTTTAAAATAGTATAGTCTTAGTAATCAAATACTCTGTTTCATATCATTAAGATATTTCAATTTGAAGAGGATTGAGTGAGGAAGATAAATATTTTCTTTTACAGCAATGCCCTCTTTAGTGGATTCTTTCTAGATTGCATTTATTTATTTGACAATCCTTTAAAACATTAATCTGGAAAAATAGTTTCATCAATAATATGTAGCACCCTGTCAAATGCTTATAACCAAATAACCAATAATACTTGAAACAAAATATTATGAAACAAGTTTTCCTTAGGATCAATTCTATATTTCTCCTTAATCATATATTTTCAGTTTTGACTTTAGGACAAAATCTATTCAGTATTCATACTACCTATAAAAACCAAGTGAAATTTTATTGAATTTAGTAGTAATTTATTTCTCTAAGCAAATATCCATTAATAATCTCTATATGCATCATTAAGTTATTTTATTACCAACAGTAAATGTCTTTTGATTCTAGATGCAATGAATACAAGGTAATTGAATTTTACAGTTTGTGTCCTTTAGGGCACAAGCCTAGTAAATCACATTGTATGAGTCAGATTGCAAACCATTTTCATCTACTTTGAAATGTAAATGTTTTTATTTAAAAATGCATTAAATGTTTTCACAGTAATTGTAACTTGCTCTTTTGAGTTAAATGTTAATGCTGAAAATTGTGAATACCACTGATTATTCAGACATAAAAATTAACTATATAAAAAGAAAAAGAAAAAGGTTTGTAGCATTCAGCAGGAATTAAGTTTCTCAAAAGAAATTTGCTGTTTGTGTTGAAAGTATAAGTCAAAACACACATTGGCTCAACTGCATAAACAACAGAAAACTCCTTTGCTGAGAAAATTTGCAGAGTTGGTCCTGTTGTATTTATGACCTACCCTAGCCAGGAAAATTCAGGGGCCTTCCTGCCAAGAGAAAGTAAAACATTTGATCTAATCATGTATGTAATGGCTGGGGATACCAATTCAGTCTCATAATTTGCATATGCTGCCAAAGTTGACTTTTGGGGAAGTCTTCTAAGTATTCAGGACTACACAGTATCCCAGAAAGTTAGATGATAGTTTTACTTCTTTTTCACAAAGTATGTTTATTACTAGATATTGAGTAAATAAATTAGAAATGAGATTAATGTGTTTACATATTACAAAATGCTCATAGGAAAAGTTTATTAAAAGATGAGTCCTACCTACATGTTAAAGACCTTCAAAGGATGTAGCTCAGCAGCTCTCAGATATTAGTATATTACTTACCTTTTTCACTGTGTCCACTTTTGTATTGATGATGCCAAACCAATGGTGGGTAAAATTACTGGCACTTGGCATACATCAGAGCACCAAACTGGACTAATATTCTAATACTCTTGTTTTTTTTTTTTTTTTGGCCATCTCTCACTGACAGAGTAAAAAAGTTAGTTCCATTCAAGAGTGCATTTTATAAAGCAGTAAAAGTAATTGTTATTAAATGTCTACACACAAGCACATGTATGTTTAGTATTCTGTGTGAAGAAATGGGAGATACATACAAAACACTCCAGGAGCACATCAAAGTACAGTGACTGTCTGGAAGAAAATAACGTGCCATTATTTAAAATGGGAACTAAATTAGCCTTTTATTTTAATGGAATAGCAGTTCTATTAGTGAAAATAAGTCTGAAAGAACAAAATATGGTTATTAAGAATTTAGCAATCATTTTCTCAAAAATTAACAAAGTGAATTTATCACTTTCAGAGAAACAATTGATATTACTTTTTTGGTATTTATAAAATTTGATCTTTTAAGCAAAAATTAGAATTTGGGAGAACTTGTATCTACAACCATGAGATTAACAACTTATTTGCAAATGTGATTTTTCTTATGAATTAATGAAATGTGCCAATATGTAGAACATCTACATAACTCATTGAACCAATATTTTCCAAATCACCAGAATATTATGACATGTGCATGGGTTAAAAAGTTATTCAATACACAAGAAAGTCAAGAGACTTTAATATAATAGAAAATGAAAAGTTCATTGATAAAGTTTCAGATTTATAGTCCACCTTGCCTTTAAGAAAAAAAATCCATAAAGTTTTTATGTACAAATAGAAAAAGTATATCTTCTCAGAAAAGCAGTTAAAATACTCTTCCAATTATAAATCTGCATATGCCTAGATTTTCTTTATATACTTAAATAAAAACAGCGTATTGCTGATAATGAAATGCAGAGGCAGGTATAACGACCCAGTTATATTCTAGAGTCCAGCTATGTTACAATAAGTCAGAAATTGAAGATTTACAAAAATATAAAACAATGGCACTCATCTAAGTTTGCTTGTCTAGCAAAATATAGCCTTGATAAATATATACTGTAAATATATTGTTCACTTTAGCATGTGCTGAGTTTCTTATTCTTATTTTAAAATAATTATTTTAAGAAACTTCTCAGTTTAATTTTTATCATAGCACATAAGTACTTGCCACTGTGTGCTTACATTCCCAGCACTGTATAAACAACTTAGTAAGGTTTCATGACCTTGGTATATCACTGTCTCACAGCTGTGTTGGTGTCAACGTGTCGTGATGTATTACTGAGCTTCATTCCTTATCCTCCTTGCATGTTTTTGTATGCCATCACAAGAATATCAGAGTTTGAATTAGAGCAATGGACAAACATTAAATTTCTTGTCAAACTGGG
>NW_007016597.1:0-691 GCF_000164805.1 Carlito syrichta
CCAGCCTACAGACTGGGAAAAAGTATTTGCCAACACCAGATCAGACAAAGCCTTAACATCTTTGATCTACAAGGAACTCAAATGTGCTGAAAAGAAAAAAACAAACAACCCCATTATAAAATGGGCAAAAGACATGAACAGACTCTTCACAAAGGAAGACATCCCAGCAGCCAACAGACATGTGAAGAAATGTTCAACCTCACTAATCATCAGGGAGATGCAAATCAAAACCACACTGAGACACTACCTAACTCCAGTCAGAATGGCAATTATCAACAACTCAAAGAATAACAGCTGCTGGAGAGGGTGTGGAGAAAAGGGAACACTTCTACACTTTTGGTGGGAGTGTAAGCTAGTGCAACCTCTGTGGAAAGCAGTGTGGCGATTCCTAAAAGCTTTAAATACCAACCTCCCATATGACCCCACGATCCCCCTACTGGGAATATATCCAGAAGAACACAAATCACTCTATAAAAAAGACACCTGCACACGTATGTTTATCACAGCATTGTTCACAATAGCAAAAACCTGGAAGCAACCATGCTGCCTATCAAAAGAGGACTGGATTAAAAAAACGTGGTACATATACACAATGGAATACTACGCAGCCATATAAAAGAACAAAATCATGAATTTTGCAGCAACCTGGATGGAACTAGAGTCTATAATACTGAGTGACCTCTCACAAAAA
>NW_007016598.1:0-827 GCF_000164805.1 Carlito syrichta
GGACTCCCACGCTGCGGACCCCAGAGTGTGGCTCGCTGCGACTGGAACGACCGCGGAGCTGGGCCCCCCGCTGGCCGCGGAGCTGGGCCCCCCGCTGGTGGCGGAGCTGGGCCCCCCGCAGGCGACGGAGCTGGGGCCGCCCTACCACGTCGAGGGAACCTCAGTCAGGCCACTCTTGGACATGGACCCTTAACCGTGAGTTCACAGACTCTTCTTTTCTTGTATTTTCTTACCTGTGTTGTGGCTTTTGCTGGAAGTGGAACTGCTGGATTATGCATGAGAGTATCCAGTTTTCTGAGAAGTGTGTGTGGACGGACTGCCCTATTCCCACGGAATGTATGTGGCAATAAATGTGTCCACTGATTCCTCAGTGTTCGTTCTGTTCCATGGATCAATCGTTAGGGTTTTATACCATTGCCTCTGTGTTTGGTTTACTGGACTTTGGTGAAAGCAGAAAGTGTGAAACCCTAAACTTTGTCCATTTTGAAGACAATTTGGGCTATTGCAGGTCTCATGCAATTCTACCGAAATACAAGACATTTGGGTTTTGGTAGAGATTTCCTTTTGTTTGTAATGGTTTGCGTAGTAGTAACACCTTCCATTATCACGGTTTTTATTTATTGAACCCAGTATTTCCTTTTCTTTTCCTTATGCCCTCCGCAATGTCTATCAGCAATATTGTGTACTGTTTAGTGTACTATTCTATTGTCTGCTTAACTTTTTTTTCACTGTTTTGTGGTTTTGGCTACTATTGGAAATGAATTGTGTCCTTAGTGGTTTCTTCAGGTTGACTTTGAAGGTGCAGAGAGACACCTGGTTTTGGCATG
>NW_007016599.1:0-712 GCF_000164805.1 Carlito syrichta
GGCTCATCTGTTGAATGTTGCCACCCTCTCCAGGGTCCCAGGTCATCGGAAGGGAGTGGGGCTCGCGTTGGGCCCGAAGAGAGGAGTGAAGGCTGGGCGTGTGGTCTCAGGCCTGACATGCCAGCACTCTCGGTGGCCTAGGTGAGAAGATGGACTGAGCCCCCGGGTTTGAGACCAGTCTGGGCACCGTGGCGAGTCCTAGTATCTACAAGAAGCCAAATAAATGAGCTGAGAGTGGTGGGGCATGCTTGTCATACCAGCCACTAAGGAGGCCATGGGGGGAAGATTGCCAAAGCCCAACTGGTGGAGGCTACAGTGGCCAAGAGTGGGCTTCTGCATTCCAGCCTGGGCAACAGAGTGGGACTCTGATTCAGAATAATAATACCAACCACCACCACAACAACCAGAGGACGGAATCAGGGGTTCAGCCTGGTATCCCAGCATTATAGAGGCCCAGGTGAGTGGCCAGTCTGAGCCTGTGTGTGAAACATCAGCCTGGGACATAGGGCGAGACCTTATCTTGGCCATCAAAATAAATCCAAAGAATAGCCAGGTGTGGTGTCACAGGCCTGTGGTTCTAACCACTTGAGGGACTGAGGTGGGAGGATTGCCTGAGCCCGAGAGGGGGAGACTGTGGTGGCCATAAGCCTGTCCCTGCACTCCAGCCTTGGTGACAGAGCAGAATTCTGACTCGAATTAATAATAATCACAA
>NW_007016600.1:0-926 GCF_000164805.1 Carlito syrichta
GAGATCCGGAACCTCAATGAGACTCTGGACCAAATGGACTTAATTGATACCTATAGAACACTCCATCCAAAGACCACAGAATACACATTCTACTCATCACCACATGGAACATATTCTAAGATCGACCACATAATTGGACACAAATCAAGTATAAGCAAAGTTAAAAGGACTGAAATTCTGCCATGCACCTTTTCGGACCACAGTGGAATAAAAATAAACATTGACACCAACAAAGTCCCCCCAAAACCCACAAAGACATGGACACTAAACAGCATGATGCTAAATAACTCCTGGGTCAATGATGACATCAAAATAGAGATCAAAAGATACCTGGAAACAAATGAAAATAAAGAAACATCTTACCAAAATCTCTGGGATGCCTTAAAAGCTGTAATAAGAGGGGAATTTATATCCCTACAAACACACATGAGGAAAATGGAAGGAACAGAAATTGACAACCTAACAAGCCACCTAAAGAAGCTGGAAAAGCAAGACCACAAAAACCCTAATTTCAGCAGAAGAATCCAGATCACCAAAATAAAAGCCCAAATCCAGGACATAGAAGACAAAAAGATAATACAAAAAATCAATGAAACAAAAAGCTGGTTCTTCGAAAGGGTAAACAAGATTGATGGTCCCCTAGCTAGACTGACCAAGAAAAAACGAGAAAAAAACCAAATAAGCATAATCAGAAACACAAAAGATGAAGTCACATCTGACCCTGAAGAAATACAAAAGATCATTAGAGACTACTACGTACACTTGTATGGAAACAAACTTGAAAACCATAAGGAAATAGAGGACTTTCTGACATCACACAACCTACCTAGGTTGGAACAAGAAGAAATTGAGACCCTAAATAAACCAATAACAATCAGGGAAATCGACCACGTAATAAGAAAACTTCCTACAAAAAAAAGCCCTGG
>NW_007016601.1:0-1023 GCF_000164805.1 Carlito syrichta
AGTAAGGAGGTTTTTGACAGATTCTCTCGGGTTTTCAAGGTATACAATCATGTCGTCTGCAAAGAGAGATAACTTGACTTCCTCTTTTCCTATTTGGATACCCCTGATTGCCTTCTCTTCTCTGATTGCTCGAGCCAGGACTTCCAATACTATGTTGAACAGGAGGGGTGAGAGCGGGCATCCTAGTCTTGTTCCAGTTTTCAGGGGAAATGGTTCTAATTTTTGTCCATTTAGGAGTATGCTCGCTGTGGGTTTCTCGTAGATGGCTTTTACTATTTTGAGGTATGTTCCCTGTATGCCTAGATGTTCAAGGGTTTTTATCAAGAAGGGGTGCTGGATTTTATCAAAAGCTTTTCTGCATCTAATGATATAATCATGTGGTTTTTGTTTTGACATCTGTTGATGTATTTAATAACATTTATGGTTTTACGAATGTTGAACCAGCCTTGCATCCCGGGAATGAAGCCTACTTGGTCATGATGGATGATTTTTGAGATGTATTGCTGAATCCGGTTTGCTAGGATCTTGTTGAGAATTTTAGCATCCATGTTCATCAAAGATATTGGCCGGTAGTTCTCTTTCTTTGCTGGATCTTTACCTGGCTTGGGTATCAATGTGATGTTGGCTTCATAAAATGATTTGCAGAGTGTTCCATCTTTTTCAGTTGCCTGGAATACCTTCAGTAGGGTTGGTATCAGCTCCTCCTTAAATGTCTTGTAGAATTCTGCTGGAAAGCCATCTGGTCCAGGGCTTTTTTTTGTAGGAAGTTTTCTTATTACATAGTCGATTTCCTTGATTGTTATTGGTTTATTTAGGGTCTTAATTTCTTCTTGTTCCAACTTAGGTAGGTTGTGTGATGTCAGAAAGTCCTCTATTTCCTTAATTTCCTTAAGGTTTTCAAGTTTGTTTCCATACAAGTGTACGTAGTAGTCTCTAATGATCTTTTGTATTTCTTCAGGGTCAGCTGTGACTTCATCTTTTGTGTTTCTGATTGTGTTTATTTGTTTTTTTTCTCATTTTTTT
>NW_007016602.1:0-812 GCF_000164805.1 Carlito syrichta
ACTATCTGTAATAACTAGCAAGCAAGTTGGCTACCAATCTGACATAACTAGCTTTTTAACTAACTAGCAAGCTTGCTAGAAAACTGACTTAATTAGCTAGCCAGCTGGTTAGCAAGCTGACAAAACTAGCTGACTTAACTAGCTGGCAAACTGGCTAGCCAGCTCACTTACTTGCCTAGCTACCTAGCTAGCCAGCAGCCTAGCCAGCCGACTAAACGGGCTGACTTAACAAAGTAGCCAGCAGACTAGCCAGCACACTTAACTAGCTAGCTACCTAGCTAGACAGCCGGAGAGCCAGCTGACTTAATTAGCTGACATAACTAGAGGCCTGATGGCTACCAGATGACTTAACTAGCTACCTAACTACATAGCCCGCTGGTTTCCCAGCTGACTTAACTCCCTAACTACCTAGATAACCTGCTGGCTGGCCAGCTTATGTAACTAGATGACAACATGCTAGCCAGGTGGCTAGCCAGCTGACTTTACTAGCAAGCTGTCCTGATAAGCAGCTGACTTGCCAGTTGACTTAACTAACAGATTCAACTAGCTAGCAACCTGACTTAAGTAGCTGACTTAACTAACTAGCTACCTAGCTAGCCAGTTGGCTTAACTAGCTGATTTAACTAGCTAGCTAACTATCATATACCTAGCTGATTTAATTAACTGACTTAACTAGCTAGCTAGCTGACATATCTAGCTGACTTAACTAGCTCTCTACCTAGCTAGTCAGCTGACTTAACTAGTTGAAATATCTAGCGAGCCAGCTGACTGCCCATCTGATGTACTAGCTTCCTAAGTAACTAGCCAGCTGG
>NW_007016603.1:0-678 GCF_000164805.1 Carlito syrichta
CTCATAAGTACGACCCTGTGGCCTCCTGGCAGGCAGGCTGCAAAAGCCCTGCACCAGGCGGCCTCCTGCTCAAGTTACAGAAACTCATATTTTAAACTGGTGAAATTCTCTCCGGGGTGCTTAGGAGGAATTCTTGCAGCCATGTCATTCTCTACTTCAAGGGCAGCACTAAGATTAGCCTATAAATGACTCAATGGTTCACTAGGGGCCCCTTTCACGGCTGTCCCCACTGAACGAGCAGCCAGGAGGGGGCTCTTGATGTCTGAATGCTTTTTGCCCCACTTCTGGTTCTGAGCTGGCTCTACCACCCACAGCCTTCCTTCTTGGAGTCAATTTGAGAAGATGCAAATTTACTCTGCCAGTTGGGTTTTGCACCCTGGTTCAAAAGTAGATGTTTTTGAATTTATTTATTTATTTATTTTGAGTTGGAGTCTCACTCCACCACCCCAGGCTGGAGTGCAGTGGCAAGCTCACAGCCACTGCAGCCTTGACCCGCTGGGTTCAGGCGATCTGTCCACCTCAGCCTTCCAAGCAGTTAGGACTATAGGCACAAACTACCATGCCCGGCTTATTTTTTTATTTATTGTAGAGACGAGGTCTTACCAGTTGCCCAGGCTGATCTCGAACCTCTTGAGCTCAGCGATCCTCTCGCCTCGGCCTCCCAAAGTGCTGGAATTA